>NC_143013.1:315232811-315427811 GCF_055824585.1 Amblyomma mixtum | reverse complement strand
CGATATATTAAGGGACATATTACGGGGAGGCGACAGATTACGGTAAGCCGGCGGACGCAGACCCAACGAAATCACAAACCCGTTGGTGCATATAGCGTAGGCATGTCGCGTGTAGCCGTCGGTTGCATGGGTTTTACCCCCTAAGCGACGAAGTGAGTGACGGGAGACAACGCCGCGCCGCCTGGTCGCGTGGCTCATTTTTGGGCACACGGAGTTTGCTCTTAATATCGGGCAGTGAATATGGCTTATATTTCTAAGAGGCGCGTAGCTGGTTGCCGATAATATCCATGTGGTTAGTACAACACAAGCAATGCATGCTGCCATCGCTCATCTACGGACGGAAACTAAAATGAGTATAGCCAGCAGATGTTTGATTGCATTTTTCCGTTTTTCAAATGAGGCGTTAGGCACCAGCATGCATGGGTCACCCCATGGTGTTAATCTACGACCACTAAGCAATTTATAACAGAATTTAATCATGATGATGGTTCGGTTTTGAGCAACCGAACGAAGGCTATGGCGCTTAAGGAGTGGTTAGGTAGTGTGAAGAATAAGAAACAAACAAAAACTGCATTATAATCGCTGATACATTGCTTTAATTCCCTGCAATGATTAAACCAGCCACATTCAAGAGTTGAAATAACAAAAAACTATGTATCAGTGGTTACGTTGCGGTGTTTTTCATGCCTCCATCGTTCGAACTATCGTTTCCAGAAAATGGTTGTAGCGTTCGGTTGCTATCGTTCGGTTGCTGAAATCGAAACCGCAGCAGGATGAGAGAAGAAACTCAATTATAAATTATTTAGCAGTCGTAAGCGAAAACCATGTGGAGGTCCATGTATTTTATATTACGCGTCGTGCATCACTGCAAAAAAAAAAAAAAATCATGGGACCAAAATGAGACAGACAGAAAACACACTATGTTGATAGTTATTTAAGAAGGTAACGAAAAAGATTGAAGTGAGTACAACGATAAGGACAGCGAGCGACGGATCTAAACAGTACAGCTGTATTGTTAAGACATAGCAAGAGAGGAGCAATGATTACAAAGAAACGATCACCTAGAGCGAAAAGTGGCGCCACCGTCTACAAGAGTTTCTTGAAGAGAACTTGATCCATCGCGGGAATGCCCGGAAGATGAGGTTTCGTATTCTGGCTTGGCTAGTGTTGGGCTGAAAACGCAGATTCTGCCGCAAATCGGTAGCTGTGCCGCCATGATTTCCTCTCTGCGCAGATGAAATTATTTCATTACTGCGTTTTTCTCTTCTTTAACAACTTTATAATTGTGTAAGTTAAGTGTTAGGACAATACGGAAAATTCTACCTCTGCACGGCTCTACGCAGCCGCCACTGCGACGCCGCCGCACCCCTTCTGATGTGCGCGATAACTCCGTGGAGGCAGTCGCCGCCGTACCGCGGCCCGCGCTCCGCCTTAAGGGTAAGATGCGATAGCTAATGGGTTAATGCCCCTGTATGCTGAATTGGCCTCTCCCTACTTAACATCCATAGATCCCTGGGAATACTCATACTATTTCTGACGGAGTGGTGCAGCGATTAAGCCACTGCCCTAGGGTGGCAGGTGTTGCCATCGGTGCATTTAATTTTGATCCAGGTCGTCACCACTCACTAATTTAACTGGCACCTAACGCCCCCCCCCCCCCACCTCTAAAAAAAAACAAAACAAAACAAAACACATACACAGAGGGAGAGAGAAGGGTTCTCGCTCACTGGTGCTAGTAAGGCTTAACTGGTTCGCATGGATGCGAAGGAGCGATTCAGCGACGCGTCAATGCGAAAATTTCTGACTTGGAAGCTCGCCGCTCATCGCAGCGACGCCTCAAAGGTTCTTCTTCGGCGGCGGCAGGATTCGCTAGCTTTTCATTTGAATGTGAACCTTAAAAAGTTCAGTGACATGCAACGATCGAACTGTTTCGTTCGGCTGCACGAACTACCCGTTTATATCTAAACTCTCTGCAGAAGAGAGTAGAGAAAGGGAGCTAAAGATGAGGGCCTTCAATTGAGGCCTGCGGGGCCCCGACAGAGGCATCCAGCAGCAGACGGACTACTTGTGCTCTCTTTAGAGCGCTCCTCTTCCTTTCTTCAGCACAAGGGCGTAAATTTCGCTTATTCTCAGAGAAAGGCTGGCACGGGCAGAATGCCTCTTTGCGAGCAAAAAAAAAAGCAGAGGGGGCGCAAAAAGGAAGCGGCCTGTTTGCATCAGGCGAACACGTATGCCCAACGTTATCCGCTGCTTCGCACAAAATACACCTTGCCTGCACCACTTCGTCATTTGAAAGCCATTTTTCTTGCTGGGCGAGGCCGACACGTGAAAAGAACAAGCAGCCGTGGCGTGCGTGACTGTGGAGGAAAACCGGCAAACGAATAGCGGTGCACGAAAGCTAAGCCGGAAGGAGGCGCGGGACATGAGTGGGAACGAACGAGTGAGAAAGAGGGAAAAAAAGAAAGAGAAAGAAGAGGGAAGAAAACGGCGATCTTTGCATTCGTAATGGGGACAAATGCACCTCGCTCGATGAGGGTGATCTCCTCTCGACTGCGAAGAACTACGGCTCGGATAAATGGGCGGCGAAATGTGCCTCGCCGTCTCGACTTTTCCGCTTTCCTCCTCCTCTGACAGCTCCTCTCCCTGCTCTTTCTTTTGAGCCAGGGTCAGTGAGCCTGTGCCGAGACTGGAGCTTATGAAACGGCACCAGAACTTGAGTGCTGCACCGGCAGTCAGCACATTACAAGGAAAAAAAAAAAAATGTCCAGCAAACTTCGACAGCAAAACAGTTCTTATGGAATACAGCGAAAAAATGAAATGCGAGAGCAGGCATTGAAGGAAGGGTGTTATGCCGTTCCATCCAAACCGGCATAAAGCACTGGTGGGCAGTGTTAAGATGAAGACTGGCTGGGAGGGAGCAAAGGTAGCCTTCGTGAAAGATATTTGGTATTTTGTTCTGCTCACCACACAAACGTACATAATGCTTGAGGGGATGTTTGTAGCGCGACAAAAACTGACAAGGGACAGAAGACGAACGGGACAAGCGCTACTCTCAACTGGTTTATTCAAGATTCGATCGCACACATTTGTACATTTCCCTTCTCCTTCAAGAACGTAATCACGAGAACACTCATGCAACACTCAAGCAACACTCGCAACGAGAACACTCAAGCAAAGACACGCTAACGCGAGAACTGATAGAGGCGTTCCATATCAAAAAGAAAGGACCGGTCTGCGTCGGCAGCCCTTCGGTGAAGATGTACTCTAACGAGTATAACCTTTTAGATAGCCTGATATGATGCAAGCGTGTGGATTTTTTGCGGGTCATTCGCATGAGTGTTCTCGTGATTATGTTCTTGAAGGAGAAGGGAAATATACAAATGTGTGCGATCGAATCCTGAATAAACCAGTTGAGAGTAGCGCTTGTCCCGTTCGTCTTCTGTCCCTTGTCTGTTTTTTTGTCGCGCTACAAACATCCCCTCAAGCAAAATGAACCAACTCGCCCAGCAAAATGTTTTATTGAAACGTACATAACTCGTCCTCATGGAATCATCAAATACGGCTTATTTGCATCACAGAGTACCTGCATGTATGCGCACTTATGCACATATACTGAAAGGCAAGGTGCTTAACGCGTGACTAATTCATACGCGTCTCCTCCCGGCAAATATACGTTCACAACGGACTTACTGGACATTCATCCTTTGCTCTTGTTTAAAAGGAGTAGAGTTACCAAGTCTACAGTTCATTTATTATTTATTTTTTATTTCTTGCTGATAACAGTGCGCAGTACCTTACGAGTGCCAGAACTAGATAGGACATGCCCAAAACGCTTGCAATACTTCACCAAAGCTCTTTTTTTTTTTAACCGAATGCTTAGATTATGATTTCTGCAAATGCTGGCGTAAAATGCATAGTACATTGAGTCATGTGTCACGTGCGTTCTCAGAAGAGTGACGTGTTCGCTACTACGTTACCTGCAGGTAGCCCACATTACTAGGGGAAATTCTGTGATTCGTGGCATACCACAAAGGTGAGAATGTCTCACTGTCCTGTGAGCACATGTGGCTCCTGCTGGTTCTGTGTACTAGGCCTTGTACGTCACAGCCCGCAAATACCGAAAGTAGAACTCGCGAAGAAAAATTCACAGCGACACCTGTTACCTTATGTGTTGGCAACTGCCGGTCTAATGACTTCGCGTCCCTCCAGCCCCAGCCGCCGCGGTGGCTCAGTGGTTATGGCGCTCTGCTGCTGACCAGAAAGATGCGAGCTCGATCCCGGCCGCGGCGGTCGCATTTCGATGGAGGCGAAATTCTAGAGGCCCGTGTACTGTGCGATATCAGTGCACGTTAAAAAGCCCCAGGTGGTCGAAATTATCAGGAACCCTCCTCTACGGCGTCCCTCATAGCCTGAGTCGCTTTGGGACGATAAACCCCATAAGCCAACCCAAATTTATCTCCAGCCATAGTGCGAATTTTATGATCGACGACACATTTTTTTCCCGATGAGGCTTCTAATGATCTCGAATTAAAACAGTCCGGTAAAAATTATTTAGATCACACTGCGTCTTCTTCGAACCTGTGGTTCATAATCATATGATCCTGAACCCCGCTATCACCAAAGAAATAGTGAATGAAAATCTGGTGTCTTTACTAAATAGCATGATGAGTAAAAAAAAAAGATAGATGGAAACTGCCATGTCTGACAATGAAAAAGAGCGGAAATTAAGCGCCAGCTACAGTCGCAGCGAGTAGATAACGCTGCGAGGAGGACTTGGGAAAAATGGTCACGTAGCGCGCCGGGGAAAGTGGGTAAATTTTGGGAGGGCTTTTTCACAGGCTAGAACTCGCTGTCGCCAGAGGAGATAAGACGGCGTGCCGGCGGAGGTGCATTCAATAAGAATATAACGGGCACGCCTTTTTCTCCTTTATCCTAACCGAAAGCCTCGTATAATACGAATGGTTAGGCCCCCTACGGAGCAGCTCAATCAAAAGCAGAGCCGCAAAATTACCATGCTGTGCAGCATTACGCCGTCCCCATTCGCTGTGTTTGCACGGCTCTTCGCTGCAGTAGCTTACTGTCCGTAGGGGGCCTACAAGCGTGATCCATCCGAATAATTGTTCTACTCGCAAAACAGTGCGAATTGCGCTTGCGCAGTGACACCTGCACTGTTGCTGCAGGGACCGTCAGGCTTATCTCTGCGGCGTGCCGCAATAGTTTGCTCTGTTGCGCGTGGCAGGGGCGTGTCTTCATACGCGTTCCATGTAGCCCCGTAATCGCCAGGTCGTGGCAAGGCCGCGCCGAAAGGCACGTTCGTGCGTTTCCCGTACGTGAGCATCCCGCCGAAATGAAATGATTCGTAGGTGCAAACGTGGTCGTTTTCACTGGATTTTGCAGCGACTGTTATTATATTTCACTTCGTCAACGCTAGCATATTAACGCCAGTGTGCGAGACCAGCGAAGGAATGGCTAAAAATAGCAACAAAAGTGCGGCTTTGCGACCACCAACTAAATGTCTCACGTAGAAACGCAGGTCACAAACAGAACCTTCCAGAGAAGACAACCTTGAGCAAATTACTGGAGCACCCGTCTCGAGGGCAAGCCGAACACGGAACCGTACGTCACGCGATGAGAGCACGTCGAAAACGTCCGCGGAATAACACGAGTGCTGGAGCAACAAAACAGCGGTCAGCCTTTTCGTGAGGCTGACACAATGCGTGGGACAGCGTGGGGGTTGCTCTTGACTTAGTTGCCTCATGGCCCTGCCGCTTATTATTTCCCTTAACCAAAATGCACAAAGCAACGTGGACGTGATGTGACAGTCATTGGGCAGTCTGGCCGGCATTTCGATTCAATAGCCACCGAGGTACGCTCAGTCTACGGACGCCATTAAACATGGCCAACGGATTACGGTTTCACTGCTCGAAACGAAACATCAAGCACCCAAGGAATGACGCTCTTAAGTGCTCACTTCTGATTTCTTCAGACCAGTGGGCTAATCTGACTGTAGTGTCTGCTGTAAAATACAGGAGCCGCTTGCAGGGGTGATACGCCACTTTTTCCTGAACCCAGTGGTCCGTTTCGCTGAAAACGGTGCTCCCACCGACGGACGAGTGTGCTGTGATAAGAGCTAGAGCACATTTTGAGTAACTGAAGACGGGCCGATAGGATTCCTCACGTGACCTTATATCTCCTTACCACACAACTCATTGCTTCAGCAGAGCGCAGCTACTCGTGTATCGAGATATGCTCGGGCAGGTGACGCCCTGAAAGCGCTGCGCGTTCCAATTAAACCTTCCTCAGCCGCTCACTGGGCTGCCTGTTACGGTGTTCGCTTGACTCCAAACCACCCCGTAGGTTCTCTTTATTCATTGCGACATGTCTCTGATTGTCGCAACAGCTCATTTATCGGAACCAGTTAGCATGTTGGTGCCCGTGTGTGCGTGTGTGTTTGTGTGAAATCGATCACTCTACATAGTTCTTGGTTCTAATTATTTCCGCTGTCTTTATTTCGCCCTGCCTGTTCATGGCTGAGCCTTATAATTCCGCCGGTCGCGGGATCGCTGCTCGACGGAAACGGGGCAATTTTTGCAAATAGCTACCACATTTTTAGAGCGCAGCTCTTTGGCGTCCGTTCCTGGGTTTCGCGTCGTCGTCGGCCTCGTAACCAGCTCCGCCCCCCTTTCATCCCCCCAGCGCTAGCAGCGACCGACTGATACCGCTGGATGCCGCTGACGCCGCTAGAGAGTCAAGATAACGTGACTGCATAGAACACCGTCGCCGCCATGCAGAAAGAGGAGGAAAGGGTCCCCCCCCCCCCTGTTCATGTGTGGCGGATAGGGTGCTCTTCAGTTGCCGACGCGCCGGTTATTTCACGTAGGCCCCGGCACGTCGACGAATACGTGACCACCTTCCCACGGCTAGACCTGGTTCTTAGCGCTGCGGAAGCGAGGGTATCACATTGTTTGTGTCGGCATCGGCGGCGTTGTCCCTGAAACCAACTCCGCAGCTGGGGTTGACTCACTATCGAAAAGGTGAAACAGCTTATTTGCTGCGCTCAAATTTCGCATTAGGAAGTAACGTAATCGTCGGTAATTTTTTTTCTTCCTCTTCATTGACATTTTCGTTTCTTTAGTAAACACACACGCACGCGCTCACCACGGCAGCCAAACAGCTCGCTTCATGAAGCGCGTTCGCGCTCCATTGCGGGGCGCGTACGTTGCGGGGTCATGCCGATAGCTGCCACCAGACGCCGCCACAGACAAACCCTCGCGGTGCTCAACCTCCAGCTCACGATCCCTCGTCTGCTTTTTCGGCGCTGCCCGGAGTGAAGCGTCGCCCGGACGAGCTGAGGAACGGTGACCTCTCAGGGCCATCTGGGGACGGGGTACGTGATCTGCCTGCGAAGGGACCCCCGACCTGTGAACGCTGCTTCCTAAGGGGAAAAAAATGTGGACGAAAAATAAATCCGGTGTGAGAGAAAGGAGGGGACGAATTTATCGCCTCCTTGATGGGCGATAGCTAATGGTTTCGATTGCCGGGATCTCCTTTTGTTTTCAGGCAAGCGTTCCCCTGTCGTCTTTTACCAGTGTTTCTTCATACGAAAAAAGAGAAAAACAATGGCAATGGCGGTACCGTTTAGCGCGATGGCCTTTCTCTCGCTAGGTTTTTGAGTTCGTAACAGTGTCGCAAGGCTCAGTAGCAGATTCACGGAGGGACTTTGCAAGCACGGGTACAACAGTTGCCTCAGGATATTCGCTTTCGGTAGCGGCGCAGTTTCTAGGCTTGGCTCGTCGCAAACGGGGTCCCGTAATGTTGCCAAGGGAGAGGGACTAACGGGAAGAGTAATAGAATGCAGTTTGTATTTTACAAAATATATGGAAATTTAATTTGCTAAATGTACCCCCCTGGAGTATGAAGCGTGGCGCAGCTGAGGCATTCGGATTAGTTTCGACCCGCTAGTGGTGGGAGCGAGGTCTGACGCTGACAATTTCCATTTCGCCTGCACATAAATTGGGCAGGCCACAGAGCATACAAAGAGGCATGCCACTGCAGCTGCTGCGCCACAGCAGCAGTGACAAAGAAAAAGCTAATTTGTGGGTGCTGATGACAGTAATTGGCAAAAAAACAAAGAAAAAATACAAAAAGCAAGTGCCGAATAAGTTGCGGCGGACATATTTGAATACCCAAACTTCCGTGAAACAAAAACTGCGCCTCTTACCGAACCCGAAAAAGCGAGCTGCTCACATATTCAGATGGTGATTTCCAATGAGTGCCTTCAGTTAAAAAGCGTGAAGAAGGAGACGATGGAGGTAACAACAAAAGTACGTGGGTCGGCCGAACTTAATGTCTCAGCATACCAAGGATGTGGATGTACTTGTTCAGCGTCGATATTTTTTTTTGTATACTTATTAGGCATACTCCTTTCGAACTTCTTTGATGAATTCCAGCAAAAACAAAAATATTGAAACGATTGCAGCCTAACACAAAGTGCTGCCTCGCACTCAACGTTCCATTTAAATGGAAACCGATTTAGCTGAGTCGACTGAGCGCACTGCTTCATTCGCTCCTTTCCGCAAACGTGGACAATGCGAGGCACGGGCCAGCCGGGTGAGCTTCTTAAAACATCTTCTGCATTGATTTCATGCGCCCAGTAGACAGTGTGTCTCCAGAGACTGCTGTGGGAAAACTTCCATTTATTGGACTGTTCTCGGAATCACGCAGCGTTGGCTAGTTTCTCAATCGAGATCCCTTAATGCTTGTAATTCCGAACGCTCGCACCGATGTCTTTGTTTTAACCATGACGGAGTACAAATATTCGTACAGAACGAATGTATAAAAATCCTATATTATTTATAAACTTTGCGGAGTAATATTAAGCCTAAACCAATGAGAATCTTTGAGCAAAAGGAAAAAAAAAATCTTACCTCCGTTCATATTATTCGACAGAATGCAGGGACAAAAATAAAAGCAAGAAGGAACCAGCAACTGAGGATATGACGCTGATTTGGGGCTCATCCAGCTATTGTGTGTTAACCCAAGCCTCAGAACGAAATTTATTAACGGAGTAATTGAATCGTATACCCGCATATGCCAGCACAACTCGTTCTGGTGAGTGCACTGGCAAAATTCATTTACCACCATATGAACGCAGCAGATTAGGGCTACGCGAGGTTTATTCAGTCAAGTTCCCCGATATCATTGTCTACGTATGCTGCAGAAAATAGAGCACAACGAGTTCTTCAGACTGCCTTTGAACATATTTTACCCTTATTCCGATTTCCTAATATTTCGAATTTACTACTGAATGTGTCACCCTGTGCCTTCTAAAAATGTCGGCATAGCACCGCTTAGAGGTACAGGAATTTATTTGCGCGCACTGCACGACGTACAGTCATGACTAGAATAACACAGAGCACGTTTCTGCCAACAAACTCCTCTCATGCGTTAAGCAGCAAAAATAAACGGTGTTTGGCATCGAATCAAACTGAAACGGAATAAATAAAATATGGATTTAATTATCACAGGCAGACGAATCCATTGCTGAGGATTCAAGCAGGCATCCTTGTAGAGGCTTGACGACTATTACAATCTACTGTACAGCTCCGCAACTAAGTATTGTTCGTACGCTCGTGCCTAAATGCAGCAAACTTTCCAATTCCGCAAGACGAGGGAGGAGTTGGAAGCGTGCTCTGTGTTGTTGTAATCGCGACTACAGGTTAACAGGTTCGTTGAAGGCACCGAACAAACCTAAAGTCAGGTCTGCAGAAAAAAGCCAAGAACTTTAGATACTCCGAAACTTGCTAAGTTGCTTCCCCATGTTTCAGCGCTGAGCACGCACGCCAAAGCTTGACAGCTGCACGTGTCAGGCCACGTGAATAGCGCTTACACATTCTCTTAGAGAAAACACGTGAACAACGGCTATACTACACTCTGTCCGCTGACATTCACTTTTATATTGCAACACCCCTTACACAATGACCCTTGGGGCCTGTGAATGAATGAATTAATGAATGAATGAATATAAATAAGTAAATAAACCAATGAAAAATTGCGGGACACTTAAGCTCCGCCTTAAGGGTATGACACGATAGCTTTAATAAGTTGATGACCATATATGCGGAATTGGTACTTCTATACTTTACATTCTTAGATCCCTGGGAGCCCTCATACCCCTCCTGGCGCAGTGGTGCAGCGGCTAAGCGATGCGCCACCACACTGCGATGGCAGGTGCTGCCACCGGTGGGGCTCGTGCGAACCAAGTTTCTGTTCCCGAATTTAACTTCCACCTGCAGCGGTCAGGTTGTGATGACGCCCCAAAGTCACGTGACCTATTGGTGGCCCACCTGCCTCCTAAGTTGCTTCTCTGGGTATTTTTCGTGGCTTTTTCGCTCACGGTCAAGGACGCCGACGGTCAATGAAGCCGGATTTGCAGCGACACGAGCTCTTTAAAGCTGTCGGGCTAATAAATAAATACATGTGGCGGATATTTTCATCCTGCCATTCCGACGCACGCGAAATTGAGGTGCAGTCGGCTTTGCTATCAGCGACTGAAAATTGCCCATCATCTCTTCCAAGGCTCTCCTTTCTTTTTCTTCGCTCTTTCTACGCCGGCGTGTATGCGCTGTTCCCGGCACTGAGCGCTGATCTCGATGCTCCGCCCATCGACAGCGCTTCATGTACCGACAAATATTCTTCGCGAGCGTGTCTCTAACTTCTTCGGTACTATAGGCACGCGACTTTCTGGGCCACTGGTTTCTATTTCGCTTATCCCCCATTTGGGATCCACCACACGAATCGTTCTGAAACATCCATGCCGTTGCGGGATAGCAGAGGGATAGCAGCAGGGCCAGGAATAGGCGAGGATTTGAAAACGCACAGGAAATTGAAAACTACTTTTGGAGCAAGACTACGTCTTCCGCACCTTGTAGAGCTGCTACGAATGTTTCAAATGTTCGTATACGATCGAAATATAACGATGAGGAAGGCTTCACTTGCCATATTCAGAAAGCATTTTGGGGTGCCTCTGAGCACAAAAGTTTTAAGAAGGTCTGATTGCAATATTTTTCGCGCAGGGAATGTCGCAACGGAAACGGGAAACCATCACCCATTATGAGACCACATTACCGCTGTGTGCGCCATCCTCGCTGCCAGCGACCTTTGTGCACGAGTGAGTGCCATTTCCATTCGCCTAGAGAAGAAACCGTACAGATAGTTTCACCAGCTAGCTTTGTGCTCAGGCCACACTGCGTAGTTTAGAAGTGTGCGCAAGGATCCCCGGCTTGGCAGTGTGAACCTAGTGGGCACAGCGACGGCCTTCCAAAAAGTGATAAGGCTGCTCGATATGCTGAGGACGCTTATAAATCCTTTCTTGTGCCCTCGCTATTTATGAGAATCAGCGCAAGTAAGTGTGTTTGAAAGTTTCTATCCGCTGAACTAATAGCACGTGCTGCATCAATGTTCTCATAGAACGGATGAACACGCAGTCTACCGTTGACAACAACCTAACATGAAACATTGTCCAGTTAGGAGAGCATAAATGTGGCTGCAAAAAGAGCTCTATTAGTTCATCCAGCCATGAGGTTTTTTATCTAACTAGGCATTGGAGTGCGTGTAAATTGCTCCAAGAAGTATGAGCTTGCAAATGCTTCCTTTACCTCTCTGCCGCGAGTCTTAGCGAAAAGTGCTGTGAAAGTCAAAATGCCTAGTTAGTTAAATGTGTTGTCTTCCGCTCTTAGTTACCATAGTTGTATTTTTGTTTTAGAACTGACTCATTGCTTTTGTTGGTGCTCTTTTTTTACTTCCGTGTTTGCAAGTATCCCCCCCCCCCCCCCCTCTTTACGATAATGGCCAACGGGCGCTGTAGGTATTTGTAATAAATAAATAAATTTTGTTTGAAGCTCTGACAGTGAGAGCGTGCGTTGGTATCGCAAGTCTTCGCAACATGGCTGGTACCGGAGAGGACTGTGTAAGAAAACGCAAACATAGTCGACGACGGCGGCGTCTGTCAACTTGAAGCAGGGGCCCCCGTGCGGCAACGACTCATCACTTTCGGCTGAAAAATGAGAAATTAGCGCCTCTAACGTGGCTGATTCATAACACGCACAAACAAGAAGAAATTAAATATGAGGGTGTTGAAACACAGTAGTACTGAAGCTTGGTTTTGGGCTAGCTGACTAGAAATTCTTGTGCGCACAGCGCAAGGCAGACAAAGACGACACAGAACACACAGGATAGCGCCTATCTCGTGTGTTCTGTGTCGTCTTTGCCTGTCTTGCGCTATGTATAGAGGAACAGCAGTACTGAGATACATGTTCCTAAGAAGTCACTGGAGTAGCATGCTAGGCTCGTAACCAGGCAGACCTCTCCTTTATTTATTAAAGTCTCTCTCTCTCTCTCTAAGAAGTTCGTACAATGTGCGTCTTCAAAATAAAGCACGTCGTTTAAAGCGTGTTTGCGGTTGCACTAGTGTGAGTGTACGTGGTTAGGTGCGTGGTGAGTTCAGGTTTATGGTTGTGAACGTCTCATGCTTACGACAGCTCTCATATATGAAGTAGACTCAACACTGAAGCAGGCGATAAGAACCTCGCCCGACGGCAGTCAGTCTTGGCGGACTAGCACACCAGTGAAGCGTTGGGGTGTGAGGGAACCGGGTGGCTACACTGCTTCGCTGGAGCGTTCCCGGTTTCGCTGACGGAAGACTTTCTTCCCATGTCAACGAGGCTCTCTCAGCATCAGACCCGGTCATCTCTTCCCCTACTGTGTTTGCGCTCCACGGTGCTCTTCGGCACGCCCTGAGACAAGGCCGTAAACAGAGAATGAAAGAGATTTATTCCTCGCTTCACCCGGGACAATAAATCACCGAGGCCAACCCTCGAAGCGAGCGCAGTTTGTAGTATCGAAAGAGACAGCAGTGGTTGTCGCGAAGAATTCGGTTCCGTCGACAAGAATTGAGGAAGAATTAAGTACTGCCCTAGAGAACAGAGAAAGGCGAAAAAGTACAACCAGCGCTCTAGTCTACTTTCGGGAGAAATGAATAGTTAGGGACGACAAGCCACCTATTTCAATGAAGCCCGTTCAAACTACTTGGCAGGAATTGTACAGAGCCAAATTTTTGGGTATAGAAACAGTGAGCGATTTGTGTTATGTGGAGAAAAGAGAAACAAAGTTATGAAAGCAAACAAATTATAGAAACACCAAAATTGTTTTGTACGAGTGCAGCATGTTGTAAAATTGGTTGGTTGGTTGGTTGGTTGGTTTATTGGGGTTTAAGGGGTTTAACGTCGCAAAGCGACTCAGACTATGAGGGACGCCGTAGTGGAGGGCTCCGGAAATTTCGACCACCTGGGGTTCTTTAACGTGCAATGACATCGCACAGTACACGGGCCTCTAGAATTTCGCCTTCATCGAAATTCGGCCGCCGCGGCCGGGATCGAACCCGCGTCTTTCGGGCCAGCAGCCGAGCGCCGTAACCACTGATCCACAGCGGCGGGGCTGTTGTAAAATTGACAGTTGGAGCGCGCAATCAGAATAGAGTCACATGTCAATTGCTCTCCCCTCTTTTATCACCATTTTTTTTTATTTGTCAGCGAAACTTGTTCTTAACTCGTTCCTCGAAAATTCTGCTTGAGGAGCAACCCTCAAGGGAATGCCCCGCGGGGTAGCCGCCGGTAAAAATATATATATATATATATATATATATATATATATATATATATATATATATATATATATATATATATATATATATATATATATATATATATATATGTATATATATATATATATATATATATATATATATATATATATATATATCGACAGAGACACTTAAGACTGCTTAGCTGTGGGAATGCGTGAGCATTACAAACGCAGTCGTGCTTCCTCGGCGTTTGCGTATTTGCAGCGACGAAATGGCGCGCTGCAGGCAGTGCGCTCTACTGTCGGCTGCGTTTATTGTTGCGCGATGTATGACACTACCCACACATACACACGCGTATGACACCACCCGAAGCGCTGTATGACGAACGGTTGCATCACAGTTTCACAGTTTTGATACGAAGATTGGTTTTTGAGAAAAGAAAATGGGTCTCAAATCTCGGTGGACGCCTCAACCGCGCCTTAAGGGAATAGGTAAATAGGTGAAGAGGCTGGGAAGGCATACAATTTAAGATGCATATGTCGTCGGTTCGAATCCCTGTCAAAAGCTAGTCTCCAGTTTGGCTAGTAAATGCAAACTACATGCAAGGAGAAATGGTATGACTCACCCGGAACGCTGTACGACAAATGGTTGCGTCACAATTTTTGGTACAAATGTTGTCGGGAAAACTGGCGCCGCATTGCGGTCGGCCAATGGGGAGTCTATATATAGATTGATATAGACAGACAGGTATAATCATGTACTACATGCATATGATTGTCTAAAATGGCGGTGCGTGGCTTGCTGTTTGCGTCCTACGGCTGTTTAGTGACGTCATCCTGTTTATCTTACCATCGCGGATATTTTCCGTACCACCTGCGAGTACACACTAACGCGCGTCGCCGGCTTTTCTCGTAATGAGATTAGTAATACTTTCCCACTAAAATAATCTCTCACTACGAGCCCAGCAGCTCCCGTATACAAGGCGGATGCGCTAACCTCTACCACCCCGCAGCGGTGGCCTAATGCTTCAGCGTTGACTGTTCAAAGCTCTTTCATTAATTGTTCGCCTTTGGCTGCTGCGTGCTTGACTTACCACCGCCTCGCTACGACCATTTCTGCAAATACATGCTGTGGCTAGGGAGAAGCTGCCCCGTGTCCTTGCAACGTGCGGTAGCACAAAAAATTGTGCAATCCTCAAGATTATTTATTACGTAACGTAACAGCCCAGCACGGGCACAATGTAGGCAACCGCCGAAGACGAGAAAGACGGTTGCGACCAATGCACGAGACCTGCCTGCTGAACCGCCTTTTGAACTAACTTGACGTCGCGCTGACGCCGCCTTGACCGCTGCCTTGCCGCTGCCTTCTGGCTTTTGCCCACAACTCTCTAGCATCCTTACAATTATTTTGTTTTGATCCAACATAATCAGACGCCGGAGCCTTCGCATTATTCTTATAGATATTTTGTGCATGGCATTGGATCGACAGACGAGGTTTCATGTTTTCAATATGGTGCTGTTCGTAGTGAAGACACAAGAATAAATGTAATCTTAATTTGTCTCAGTGGAATTTTGTGCGCTATCAGGTTGCATTGGAATATGTGGGCCAGAAACACGACCAGAAACCGAAATTTTGACAGAGAAGGCTCTTTTCGGAAAGGGTCCGTGACCCTGGTTCTAGTGCACTATATGTTAAGATACGTAGACCGCACTTCTCCACTAAGAAACGACTGTGCATTTCTGTTGGGTGTTGTGTTTACTTTAATAAATCGACGCTATGACTGTGAAAACGTTTGGGAATCAGAGGACACTCGCCCTCCCTCTCTAGCCGATGGGTACAATTTCTGCGGCCCCACATTGCAAAGTGCCTACACTGCGCGGCCTTTATTGATGACCTCGACAATACTGCCTCAATCAAGTTATTTCATTTATTTCATTTTATTCCATTTATTTTACCCTCAGGGTTTTCACATTACAGAGAGGGTGGGACAGTGAAAAAAAACAATACATAAAACAAAAAGAGCGCTATATATATGAACAATATTGAAAGATGCTAGAGACAGAGGACGAAAATATTGAGAACAGAAGTACAAAAGTAAAACATTTTAGTAGTTAGTGTCTACTTTCAAGCATACATGATCCTGGCGTAAATGAGTCACATCGTCATGCGGCGACACGGTGACGTGAAATTTAATCATTACCCTTAAGTCGCAATCGAGTAAGGGCCACTGTCACGAGATGAAGAACGCATTCCTTTCCTTTTTAACTTTTTTCATCGTGTTCTTTAGAAAAGTTTACCAAAGTCGATAATCCATTGTGAATGTGCGCAGAACGTAAAAATGAGAGTGGTGAAAAAGCGCCCCGACTTTATATGCCGTAACCTGTTGTATGTAGAAGAGTGCATGGACGTTGTATGGACGTTCATGGCTGCTCAGTAATCGGTCGAGCGCAGGGCAGCATCGCCCTGGCCACCGCATTTACTCACACAAAGTGGCTCAGCCCGGTGGCTGTAAGACAAGAGCGCAGCAGGCAGAACGAACGCCGCATTAGGTTTTTACGGGCACTGTTATTAAGCGACACCCGAGAGTGAGGGGGAAAGCTTCTCTTGCTCCATTTTCTCCCCCCCCCCCCCCCCTCCCCTCCATTTTATTCTCGCCCCGCCGCGGTCGCTCAGTGGTTACGGCGCTCGGCTGCTGACCCGAAAGACGCGGGTTCGATCCCGGCCGCGGCGGCTGAATTTCGATGGAGGCGAAATTCTAGAGGCCCATGTACTGTGCGATGTGAGTGCACGCTAAAGAATCCCAGGTGGCCGAAATTTCCGGAGCCCTTCACTACGGCGTCCCTCATAGCCTGAGTCGCTTTGGGACGTTAAACCCCAATAAACTAAACCAAACCTTTTTTCCTCGACGCAAGCGAGCAGCGGCGCGGGTCGCCGGTGGCAGCGTCGCGATAGCGGAGCGCAGCCGCTCCTATAGCCCATTCACAGCGGACTGAAGTTTTTTCACCATGACTGTACATCTAAATGTTTGGTTGTTGTGCTACCGTTGGGTGGTTGCGCTGGGTTGAGTGAGACAGCGGGGCATCACGTCTTCTACGCATTGACGACAGCGATGGAACTGCCGTCGAACGGTCGAGGCAGAAGGAACATGACTTCGTCACGATGCTTATGCATGGTTTCGCGTCAGTGCACACGAAGTGAAAAAAACTTATTGAACCAAGCAACTCGACTAATTAGGTGATCAGAGTGTAGAGCTTCGCCGGCAGACGGCGGGGAGGTGGAGCCTCGTGGTTTGCAAAGCGTGATCTGTGACACGGGCAGTTTCCATGTCACTGAGTGAATTGCCACCAAACTCAGTGGGAGCCGGCAAGTGCCACAAGGCAGTTTTCAAAGAATATCGAAAGCGACGCTGAACGACTGAATGGATGTTCGTGAATTGCCAATGTATCTCTATAGCGCTTGTAACAGCCTCGCACAAAGATACGGAGGAGAAAAATCAAGGGATCGAAAAGTCCAACCTTAGCATGTGAGGCACAGAGGAAGTCTAGTTAAGGTTTCTGTTACAAATAGCTATTTCGCTTGTCAAAAAATCGCCGCTGCCAAATTTCTGTCAGGTCTTGTTAACGATTTACATCAGTCAGAATCGTTGCACACCGATGCTCCTCCAAAACAGATCATTGGGACTGAAATGCCTACTGCAGAGCGGCATTGCTTCTTTGTACCTGTGCTGCGTTTTTGTGTTCAGAGCGCTATTCTTGGGGCTGTGCAGCAGATGCAACGGCTTCTGAAGGAAGGTGGATTACGTGGCAGTGGCTGTAAGCCCCGCCTACACGTACTACGTGCGCGAATGCCTTAAGCTGGCTGGCGTCTGAGAGCACCATATAATCGGACAAGCATGGAATTTTTTTTTTTTTGAAATTCTGTCGGTCTGCTGTCTGCACAAGCGTCGCGCATTTCTAAGCCGCCTTTCTTCTCAAGTTGAGGAAAAACACAGCGCACTCTTAAGACACGGACAAAGAAAGGCAAGACGATACAGCGCTGTATCGTCTTGCCTTTCTTTGTCCGTGTCTTAAGAGTGCGCTGTGTTTTTCCTCAAGATGAACTACCAACTAGCCCGCTCTTCCACCCTTTCTTCTCAAGACTGCAGCCGCCTATGTAGCCTACGTGTCGCATCTGCTGGTCCACGCTGGCAACAGCGGAATGTTTTGCACACCAGGCGGCATTGGTGTCGTGTGATTTCGGCCGCACCTGCGATGTCTGCCGTCAGAAAGGTCATAGGGTGACAGACGATACCGCCCACGTTTTGAAGCCACGGTACACAACGTAACCCGCATTGAGCAGATCTTCGCCTTTAGCAATGCAGCAGTCTCGTCTCAGTTGCCGAAATGTGGAAAATGCTGCAGTTCACTGTTAGACGGGTATTTTAATGCAGCAGCAGACAGCGCGGCGTGACACAACACAGGAGAGAGCAGCTGCCCGAACATTTCTCGGGCAGCCGTATTGGAATTTCAGTCCGATCCTCTGGCCTCTATATTTCTATAACGGCATTCCGATGACGTAGCTATGACGCCACCTAAGTTTATTTGACGCTTTGAGGAGCGACCTATGCAGGAAGATGAAGAGGCGAAAAAAATTTAGGAAAAGGCTATGAAGACTTCACCTCCTGAGTGCGCTACTTTAGTTCGTAAGAAGAGGCGAAAGAGCCGCACACACAGAGTGCGCTCTCTGTCCGTGTAGTTTTGGTCCCCTCTCATGTAACCAGAGTAGCGCCCTAAGGAAGGCAAGCATGGAAAGCAAAACTAGGGCCATTTGCATATTTACTATGAAGACGACATTTACAAGGACTGATAAACCCTTGTGGAGAATGAGTAATAAATGCGTCTGTCATGTGGCTTTCCACGCCTGTTATGTGTTTCAGTACACGTCCGCTAGCAATAAGTGTTCACCTTTGTTCTCTTCTGAGGAGGTGACATCAATGCAGCAAAGTTTTATCTACTCAGCATCACCGCAGCCTCTCGCTGTTGAAAAAAATAAATTTCCCTGCAGGCTAACTAAACAGCAGTAAAAAAAAAAAACAGTACATCTTTGCTTGATTAGACATTCGAGGGCTTTAGCTGAAGAAATAAAGGGAAAGTAAACGGAGCACAGACGTGTTTTAAACGCGGCTATTAGCATTCATAAATCTCTGTTGGTGACATCTGCATAATCTGAGGAAGTCATTTATGCGAGCTTACGAATGCGAAAGGGATAGTGTAGCTTGGCCAGAACACTAGTCACGTCTCACTGGATAACAGTTCGTTTTCTCTATCGCTTGGAAACGAGTCCGTCGCTTAACGTGCCTTTGGTTTTGGATTTCAAAGCTAATGCGTACGTGACGGCGGAGTTAGTCCATCATTCTTAACAGTCACGCTTGCTTGCAGAGAGATGGCAAACAAAAAAGAAATTGCGATTAACGTAAACGGTGAAATTTGGACACCCGCTCTGGCGGGTTGAAACTATTTTAAGAGAGTTTTGGCACATTCAGTGACTTCTGCGCTATTTGTTGACCAAGCAGAAGAGAAAGTTCGGTACCTTAAGCAAGAATATTTGCCTTATGCTAATGTGCAATCGTCGACGGTGGTAATTTAAGCAAGCAAGTCAGAGAGAAGGTTTGCTTCCTGACCCAATACACACAGACGCCGAAACGGCAGCAAGTTTTAATTAGAACGAGTGGGGTCTTGCGAAAGCGCCAGACCAATGAGTTGGGGCCGCGCAGCTTCATTTGCATGTTCGGCCAGAAAACTGTTTTCTCTTCTTACTAGATGTATGTGGGCAACTGTCCAAGACAAAAATAAAATAGCAGGATCAGCTGCTTGCGATGCAACGCTCCGGAGACGCGTCATAAGCGGCAATAAAGCAAGCACAATATTTGTGCAGAAATGTTCGCGGGAGTACTAACAGGGAAAACACGACCGCCTTATAGACACCCATGAGTTAAGCCACAGCAGCGTCGTATGAAGAAGGAACTCTGCGTGCGCACGTGGTCTGAATGCCACGTTTAGAAGAGGGTCAGTGTGTGTTACCCTTAATTTCTTTTACTCTGCAGCGTGAGTCCAATCGCTGCTCGAGTGAAGAGACCGCGATATCTATTGAACAAAGCGTGCCCTTCACGGGGTATACCTGTGGGAAATGCAAAGTAAGGTACACATGCGCGACCAACGCAGAAAGGGGCTTGGGTCGTTTTGCACAAGAGTAAAAAAGAAACAAAAAAAAATCCCAGTCATGACTGCTGTAGCGCCAGGCAAGGCTTTTGCAACAATGCATGCATGCATGCATGTTGCGCAGTGTTGCGTTGCCATGCATGTACACCGAACGCTGTCAGTAAAGATGCTGAGCAAGGAAAGGCACAGGGTTTCGCACGGTCGTCATCACTTCTTTCCTCTGCTCTTCCCTTTACTGCAGCTCATATAGAGTCTTATGTATTCTACTAAGACTGACTTTCTATTCTCGTCTGTTGCTCATCTGTGCTATTCTTCCAAGCGCATGTAGTTAACTTGAATACTACACTCTCCTGCGTAGCAGCCACTGTGCAGTATACGCGGCCGCGCATACAGGCTAGTACTTATAAAGACAAACTAAACGCAGTACAGACTTGACTTTCATTAAGCATGAAATTATTGTGCCTCAAGTTCTTGGCAAACTCAGGAGACAATCTTTCCGAAGCTGCGGTGAACATGACGTTGTATCTGAGGCCGAACACGAGGGAGAATATGAAGGCAAAAACTCAAGAACTTTCGTTTTGAATGCTGCCCAACTGAGCGCACGCTAAAGGAAACGGACTGGGGCGATAGAAGTTTCGCTGTGCGGGGCTTCGAAGGTTCTCGAATGACGGAGAAAATTCCACGCCGACCGGCGCCATTGTACAGCATTTGTGCATGTTACCGCGGTTCCTTCTCCACATCGTTTAGAAGCCACGGTGCCGGCCGGCCGGCTAGTGTGAGCGAATTTGGCCAAACGAAAATTATACTCGGAGAAAAAATCGCGGCCGTTACTGATACCAAAAACCCCTAATGTAGACGTTATATAGCTTTCCTGCACTGAGAAAATTTTGCATGTTGTTTCGTGATTTTTCACCTCATCTACATTATGGCACTTGCATCGAAGTTCTAAAAGCTAGTAACCAGATTCTCATCCTTTTTCTTCATTCGTGAATTTTCTCCCTTCGTCCGTGCACGGCCGTGTACGCAGTGTTCGCAACATGCGGTCATGATTAATACAGTGCACGCCTGTAAAGCTTTATTCTTACCGGTGTTAAGAGTCCGTCTGCGGCCGTGTGGACAAAACTGTGTGGTCAAGGGAAAACAAAAATGCAGACGTACGTAATGCATCCCTGCAAACGAAATTCTCGAAGGAGTGCTAACGAGATGGGGACCACTGTGTACACCGCACTGCGCCGCTGAGAAAGGACAAAAATTGTAGAGGGCGCACCTTTCTTGGCCGCCGGGAGGACGCGAGCGAAGGATGTCTTCCTCCTCCCCACTGGTCAGCGCCGTGTGTCAGCGCCACGACGGCGGCTGCAGGACCTGCACACAGACGACAACAAGCACATGGTGAGAGTTGGTGGAGCAAGTAGCGAACAAAAGCAGAAAGTGCGAACTAACAAAGAGAAGTGACGTTTATTACTGTTGAAGCAAACGATATGCCGACCAGGTAATTCGGCGTTAAAATAGTTACGGCACCAGGAAGAGATAATGCGACACGAATAAGCAGTAAGCGAGGAAAAGAGAAAGCGGGAGAAAGACTCATCGCCAGAAATCCTCTTGCTTAGAATCATGGCTCCTCATGAAATAAAAATCCGACCAATATAGTTTTAGTGCGATAGCAATACCAGTGGCACTTGATAAAAATGGCGTCGTCGTCTGTGTGAAGCTTCGCCGAGTATAGCTTCCACCCTCCAGAAGCGCCGCCCAGCAGACGCCTCCCAATTCCACCCATCTGCTCCCACCTTCATCATTCGAAAACTCAGTCGCGTGTGGGAAGCCTCTCCTTCGAGTAAAGGCATCAAAGTAATCGTCGCGGTAAATCCGAATGGCGAAGAGGATGTAACAGCGCTCAGTACGGGGCAAAAGGGAACGATACACGAACACACTTTCCCTATCTAGGAACTAAATGATTGATTTAAACATGTGAGGCAGCATACGAAGGAAACATGGCGAGCAAAAGTAAGAAAAATATCACAACCACAAAACTGGGAGTGAGTGAGTGAGTGAGTGAGTGAGTGAGTGAGTGAGTGAGTGAGTGAGTGAGTGAGTGAGTGAGTGAGTGAGTGAGTGAGTGAGTGAGTGAGTGAGTGACTGAGTGAGTGAGTGAGTGAGTGAGTGAGTGAGTGAGTGAGTGAGTGAGTGAGTGAGTGAGTGAGTGAGTGAGTGAGTGAGTGAAAAACCTTTATTGTCCAACAGAATGAGACTACCTCATCCAGACCTCCCCTGTCCTGCACCCTCAGTTGAGGGAGGAGTATCAGGAGAGATCCGGCCCCATGGGGCAGTCGCGTCAGATGCTGGCCAGGATCTCTTGTATCCCGGCGGCCTCTTCAGCCAGTCGGACGGCGGTGAGCTGGAGCTCAGGGTCCGAGCTCCGGAGCAAGGTCTCCCAGGCGTCTCTACTATTAATGTTGTTTGCCCTGCCTGGGGATTGGCTACACTCCCATATTATGTGGTCGAGGGACCCTCTCGCTCCGCACTTCTTGCATTTATCGTCCTCTTTTTCTGGAATGATATGTTTGCACAGAATTGGGTGTCGGTAGACATCTGTTTGTAGACGCCTCCACGCCACCGCCTGTTGATTGTTGAGTGTTATGCTAGAAATTATTCAGCTTCACTGAATAAGATAGGCGTATCGCTAACTTCGAGAAAACATGTGGGATGAACGTTAGTAGGTTTCTAGAAATTCTGAGTTTGCAGTTACAGTCGACTTTTGTCACTCTGGTCAACAAATGGCATAACCAAAAACAAGGAGTGCGTATTGGGTATAACAACATCCCCTTTGCATGACTGTATAGAAAAGTGTAGTGGCAGTGCAGTCCGATGCCTCTGGCGTCACACAAGGGAAGGGAAAAGAAACCTGACAAAGTACTGGCCCCGGTTTCTGCATTTTTGTATTTAAGGTTGTGGCCTCAAACACGACGCAATCCAAACAACAGTAGAAGCGCCTTGTTGGTATGTAACTTTTTTCGAGTGCCTACCATCACCCCAACTACATCTAAGCAAGAAAGAGAACGCGGCCTCACACCCGCTGCCGTGGTTCGGCCATAAAATGGCCCCAAGGCACAAAATACGGAGGCACTGACGGCGTACGGGAAGAAGATTCTGGAAGTCTGCGCGTAAGAGCTCGCCTATTCAGTGAGCGTAAATAGTTAGGCGATGATGCTATCGAAGGCGCTCAAAACGAACCGAGAAAGAAAATGCACCGCCTTACGAAACTGCAGGGATTCTATGACGAAATGAACAAACGAAAAAGAAAAAGATAGCAGCAGGTAAGAAAAGGACGAGAGAAGAGAAAACATACGACGTTGATATCGAGGATGGATGGAGAATTCCAGAAGAGTTCCGGCAGAGAGCTCGCGGGGCCCAACGTAGGAAAGTGCAGATTTTTTTTTTCCTTCTGTACCGGACGCCTTTATGACGCTAAAGAGATGTTGAAGCCCAATCTTGAGATTTTATTCTTTACAGTACGCTACACCCGATGAATAGAAGAATCAGTTGCGAACAATGCACGAGATTCAAAAAGATAACGGAGAGAGGCTACATGCAAAGCCTGGTTGGACTGCTTGGTCTGCAGCGGGTGGAGATAAAAAACGACGCCGGGTTTTATGCAGTGTTTGCAATACGGACAGGCTGATGAATATAGTGGTGGTAGCCATGGGGTCCCAGCCAACTTTGTTTCTTTGCTTAAGACCGTGTCATTTATTCATATTGTAATGCTCTCTTGGTCCGGGCAAACTGCGACATTTTAACATTTCTTCCGTGCAATATGTCTGCCTACCAGTTTCGGAGACGTTTTGTATTAATCGAGCGCGATGATAGGATGCTAGCCAGTAAAATTGTAACTTCTGCTTCGTGATAGTAGGGAAAAATAAACAGAAGTGGATGATTTACATATCTGTGTCAGGTTCTGACCCATTCTCCCTAATGCACAGGCCCGTCAAATATAAAATGTATGAAAGGGAACAATCAGTCAGCAGAAAAAGACGATTTTTTTTATTTATTACTCTGCCAAAGTGGAAAATGGGTTTGTATCTTATAAGGTAAAGAGGAAAAATTACTTATAAAAGAGGAAGAACTGTGCTTGTCACATATAATAACGGGGTAATCATTAATTGAATGCTCAAACTATCTTCCTTTACATACTGGAGAAACCTGTACACATACAACACCTTGAGGGTATTGAAAAGGGAATTACGGAAAGAGGGCGATAGAAGTTAACATAGGCAGAAGTGTTAACACAAAAAATAGGTGAAATAAACACAAGCGTAACCAATTTTACCACATTATGCGTCTGACATTAATTTCATTTGGCGCAAGTGTGCACTCCTTATAGCACTGCTTCAGTGAAAAAGCAGGCGCGTGAATGTGACTAAACAATCATGAGTACGCTTGTGTGCTGCTAAAACCAAATAGTAGCTAGTGCTGAAATAATAGCTTCAGCTCGCTTCTGATAAAAATGCCCTAACCAGTTTGTTGGTATAATGAACGAGTGACTTGCTTGCCTCGACTCGTCGATGTTTTTGCAATCAAGCGAAGTCTCTGTAAAACTGAAGCAGTTGAACGGACGCCGAGAACTCCATCCAATTTTCGGCCGTAGTAAAAATTGATTTTGTGGCTTTTTCTGGCTATCTTGAGGTTTGTTTGGCAATACAAGACGCATCTAATGCTGAAAAAATCAGACTAAAAAAATTTCGCGCCTCATGATTCAAACTAGTGATGGCAAGACTGAAAGGGAGTCTGTGATCACCGTCTGTAAATGAATGGCGGCGTAGTCCGGCGGCGACTCAGGGATCCGCGTCTTGGAATCTCTCTTGACGTCACCGCAGTTTGAGTGTAAAACAAGCGATGGTGGCGGCACCTGTTTTTCATTTCTGTTTTCAGCCTTATAAAAGGTTCGTTTTCGTTGAAAGTAGGTCCTTTTTCATCTGAGGATAAAAAACAGCGCAAACGGGGACGAAGCAGAGAGAGGGACACGACGCTATCTAATTCTATATGTAGATGACTATCTAATTCTTTATAAAGAGGACGAGACAGCACGACAGCGACAGCACGTTGGCCAAATCATTGACGTTTTCAAAGAAGAACTAAAAGGACTAGAAAGAACGAGCGAACTCCCAGAAAACAACGTTCTGCGATTCCTTGACTTGACGCTAACCTTTTTAGACAGTCATGTTTGTTGGCGGTACGGACCACGAAGCAAAAAGGGACTGCTTCCTTACACCTCAGCCCACTCCAAGATCATCAAACGGGGAATAGTGAAAGCAGCAATGAAAGCCGCATTGACAAGATCTTGCCACCATGAAGTACAAGCTAGTTTCGACGCCCAAATTTGTCGGCTGGAAGCAGCAGGTTACCCGACGCAGCTACTGTCCAGTGTGCCGCCGCGGTGGCTCAGCGGTTATGGTGCTCGACTGCTGACCCGAAAGACGCGGGTTCGATCCCGGCCGCGGCGGCTAGAATTTCTTTGGAGGAGAAATTCTTGAGGCCCGTGTACTGTGCGATGTCAGTGCACGTTAAAGAACCCCAGGTGGTCGAAATTTCCGGAGCCCTCCACTACGGCGTCTCTCATAGCCTTAGTCGCTTTGGGACGTTAAACCCCATAAACCAAACCAAACCTACTGTCCAGTGTCGCAGAAGGAGTACTGCAAGAGCTTAGAGGCAGGAAAAAGATCAAGGCCACGTCACAAGAAAGGAAGCCGTATGCAGTAATTCCATACATTCATGGCTTTTCACACAACCTCAAGAAGGTAGGCGAGAACGTTGGCGTAAAAGTGCTGATGTCAGCACCTAACAAGTTAAGGAGCATGTGTGCCAAGGTAAATAGTGAGCGAACGGGAAGGAAGCAGTGCCAAAAGAAGCACAAGAACATGCACGTGAAATGCATTAAAAACGTCGTCTATCAGATACCACTTTCATGCGGGCACACCTACATCGGCCAAACAGGCCGCTGTTTAAATGAAAGGCTGCAAGAGCATAAAAGATCTTTGAAAGGCGCCATCAGCAGTGAACTGGCAAGACATTGCCGAGAGCATGAATGTGCTCCCCAACTTGGCAACACCACAATCATATCTACCTACCCAGACCAACGGACGAGAGAAATTGAAGAAGCCATCAACATTCGGCAAAATGGTGAAGAGTGCGTCAGCATCCCTTCCATTTCACTTCGCGACAGCGAAGTTGACTATCTATGTATGAATGCATAATCTCATGCCACGTGGTTTTTCGTCTATCACGCCTTCCCTCTTTCTCTTTTCTTTTCTTCTTTTTCCTTCCTTTTTTGCACGAACGAGTGGTATTTAACCTGTGAACGTGCAATAAAACCCCTCTCTCTGCTTCGTCCCCGTTTGCGCTGTTTTTTATCCTCAGATCATGCACCAACCAGCCCAAATTTCCACCCTTTTGAAGTTCCTTTTTCATTGTGACGTTGATACGTCGATATACGTCGATACAGAGCATACAGAGATACAGATACAGAGATACAGAGATACGTCGATACAGAGCAACTTAAATTTCCCTCAGTGTCCTTTAAAGGAAAAAGTTAAACGAACTGCCTTGGATATATGACTGAAGTCACATTATGAAAAGCGCTTAGTAATTTAGATTGGTTTTAGGATGTCTAACGTCCGAAAGCGAGTCAGGCTAAGAGGGACGCCGTAGTGGAGGGCTCCTGATAATTCCGACCACCTGGCGTTCTTTCACTTGCACTGGTATCGCACAGTACACGGGCCTACAGCATTTCGCCTACATCGAAATGCGACCGCCGTGGCCGGGATCGAACCCGCGTCTTTTGGGTCAGCAGCCGTGCACCATAACCACTGAGCCACCGCATCGGATGCTTAGCATTTAAGACATATTTAGAACATGTAATATGAGATCAGATGTGTGTATTTGTTCTCGCACTGTAATAAAGAGAGCAAAAAAAAATAATTGTTTCACGTATACAGACACATAAAAAAACTGAAAACAAAGAAGCGATTTTCAATAAGCGTACACCAATATGATGGCCCAGGTTGAGCTCACTGTTTTTTCGAATGGGGAAAACTTTCCGAAAGAGGTATTCAGTACTTTGGAGAATAGACAGTGGAATGCCGAAATCATCCGAGGTACGTGCCGAAGGATATGACAAATTCACAAAGAGAAGTGAAGCTTATGAATTCAGGCATTTTTATTTCGGTTTGCGTTTGACTTCCGCTGTATTCTCGTCCCTCAGCTCTTTTGCTTGAAGCGCCTGCCTCTTCTCCCCCCCCCCCCCCCCCCCCCCCCCCTCCACGCTTTTCTACCGGGCTTTTAAATTCGCCGTCAGATATTCCGTTTCGGCCTAACATCGATCCAGCGCGGAGGCCGCATCTAGCAGAGTATAAGGAAAACGTGATTCGCCAAGTCAGCGCAGGGGGCTACCAAAAGCAAACCGCATAGAAAAGAGAAGGGGCGAGGCGAAGGCGGATGGCCCTGGAGGTAGAGCAGAAAGTGATGTGCCGTCAGTGGTCGAAAGCTCGGGGTGGCATCGCCCAGCCATTCCAGCCATAAACTGGACAACGTCCGGCCGCGTTTGCCAGCGATGTTAAAGGTTTCATTCTCACAACAAGGGAAAATTTTACCAATCTGGTAAGTTTTCTAGGCTAGAAAAGTATTGTTCACACAAGAAATTTTTTCTCTCTTTGCCTCCGATAACGAACTCGTGTGGGGCTTCACTTACCAGATATGCAGGTCACGTACCGTGAATCATTTATCGCACCTATAGGCCTCGCATTAGAAGATATGGAAGACTTTAATTACTATTTTTAGAGCGAAAGCTGTTATACCTTTGCTTTACCTGCATAACCTCGCATTCTACCCTGCAATCTGCATCGTCAGCCATGAGACCTTAATTACTCAGTGAATGAATTATTCATTCCATTATTATTAAATTCAACTGAATTAAATTGAGTTCGTCATCTGATAGCCGTAGCAAGTGGCAGAGTGAAGGGAGAGAAACCACCTTCTCCAAGTTTATCAGAGAGAAGAGAGAGCAAGTGGTAGAGACAGAGAGAGAGAAGTGGGAGGCGACGGGTAGCTGAACCAGATTTCAGTGATTTTTCATTAGGGCGCCTAGGCTTTCTCTTATGGCCGACGACGCAGAATTCAAGGATGAATGCAGCTCTATACGGCTAAACCAAAACTACAACAGCTTCATGAGCAAGGCCGGCAAGCGTACCTCTGCAAATTTTTTACGACTACACCTTCCGCACATGCAGGACAGAGCAGCCACTCAAGAGGGGAAAGTGGGGTGGAGGATGGCTGGCTGGTGCCTTGGTGGGTAGGGGCACTCCCGTAGGGAGGGGAGGAATGTAGGTGCACGGTTGCTGCACTTGGGGCAGCATCCAGGATACTGTGTGTGGAAAAAGAGCTGTTCGTGGTAGAGGTTCGGGAAAGCACAGACACTCAAGACAAGCAACAGGTGATCGAGCGGTCGCGCAGGATAGCGACAGCTGACGGAGTCGTGGACTGAGGAAACCACCCGAAGAGGGTGGCGAACAAAGGCCAACCTACCTTTGGCTAAATAAAAGTTTTTCTTCCTGCTCTTCCTTCCGCACATTTAAGTGGAAGAGGCCGCGCATGGGAAGTTAATCGGGTGAAGATTGTCGAATTCGCCCCCTTTAATGCTCATGGCGGAGCGTGGAGTATTGCAAGCAAGAGCAATAAAGGCTAAACAACACAACTGCCTGTTCTGAAAATGTCAGCACAGTATCACTTTCAAACACAAGTGAAAAATTAGAAAAAAAAGTGTCCCAGTCAAGAAGTATCGTCGTCGATAACAGTAGTAAGCGTGAAATACGCATTGCACGAAATTTAGCGCACAGGCTGTCTCATAGACTGTGGTGTCCACACTTTGGTATTGGTGAGGCCATTTGGCGCCTGGATATGTTCGCGCCTTCGCCCTCTTCTGTTAACCGAACTGTGCAGAGCCTGTGATCTCCCTCGCTGCTTTCGCGTATTCAGAAAGCTCCGCCATTAGCCGATCTTTTCAGCTGAACAACGCACTTGGCTTCCTTCGCTGCATTTCTTTTTTAATGCAGGGCAGCGCTCTCACCGTCTCTCGCTGTTTCGCAGCTTGAAGCGGTGTAGCACTCCGATGATTTAAGCGGCATTAGCAACATTGGTGGCGAGGAATAACGAATGTACGATGACGGCGATGATTTAAGAACGCAGTGCGAATGCTACCCCTCAGAACACGCAGCACGAAATGCTGCGGCGGTGGCCAAGCCCAGTGCTTACTAGGCCTGTGTTCTTAGTCACGCAAGATGCCATTTCCGAATTTCTATCGGAATTTTCGCTCGGTGCTGTACAGTCATGGTGATTGCACACGCAGATAAATTCTCCTATACTCCACATGTCTGCTGTCTCCTATACTTAACGCTATCTCGCACGCCACCGATGTTGAGGATGCATCGTGCTTCGTCTCCCTTGCGACTGGTCCAAGGTCTCGGGAAACAAAGCTGGTGTGGTCGCGCCGCCTCTGGTTCGAACCCAGAGAGAGGGCATCACATCGAAAAATTTCCTTTTTTCTCTGCCAGACACCGTTCGAAGGAAACGTTTCGCCCTGGGTTCGGCCTGAGGTTCAGCCTTAGGATCGGCTTCAGGTCCGCCAAGTATGATGTTCGCCGTATTTTCTCTAGAATGAGAGCTAAGCGCATTGCATGCTTTATAAAACACAGGAAGCCGCAGCGTTTATTACTTGTTTCGAAAAGAGACACTGTTGTTCTTGTATTTATGAGGAACATACCAAAACATTCTGTGCAAGAACTTTTTTGAGCGGGAAACCGTTCATGAGCGCATTTTTTTCATATAATGCAAGATTTCATAACAACAATCCATATATTCGCAGATCACCCAACAGCAGTCTTACATTTCTTTTTTTATTAAGGTTTTTCCTATCGTCAAAAGCACTCCACATTGGTTTTCTATGACAGTCTTAACTGCTTGATGGTATCGATGGAAATACTTTAAAAGAAAGATTTTGCTACATATCAGAAAAATGGACGTTACCTTCAATATTTCCATAAGATAATCTTACAATTTTCCAATTTTCAAATTTTTTCAATGAAGACTGAAAGAAGGAACAGACAATAGGAGAGGCCTTTGCCCCGCAGTGGGCTCAGTCAGGTTGATGATAATGATGATGAAGACGAAAGAAGAGAAAAAAAAATTGCTGAGGCTCAGCTTGGCTAAGCCTGGGGAATGCGAAGCATATTAGTGGCTAGGCTTGGTAATACATGGCTTTCCTTGGTTGAATACTTGGTCATTTTAATACAACCACTAGAAGCCTTCGTCGTGGGGGAAGACAACGGCATGGCTACAGCGGAACGCCGACTAACCCCGAGACACGCGTTGGGTGAGCGCCTGGATTGCCACGGAAGCCGCGTCTGCCTGCCCGGTGGAGCGAGCGTTTCACCTACACCGAGTGTGAACGCGCGTTCGAAATGCGCGGGTGTGACGGCTAGGGGTCCCACGGCGACGGCGCGAGGTGGAGGCCGGCTCTCTCATCCGATGTCACGTGGTGTGACGTCACGGTGTCACGTGGCGTGACGGCTAGGGGTCCCACGGCGACGGCGCGAGGTGGAGGCCGGCTCTCTCATCCGATGTCACGTGGTGTGACGTCACGGTGTCACGTGGGGGTCCCACGGCGACGGCGTGAGTGGTAGCTCTAGCAATATGCTTCGCATAAAATGCACTCATTCTCGTGTTTCAGCATGAAATGGTTTGCAGTGCCGGCGTAGCACGTTCTATAGGGACTGAACCTCTATGCAACGCCAGGTCTCGTCATCCGCCAGCATCAGCGCTCGGGCGGCAGGGTTCCATGTCCAGGACCACCGCCGACTGCCGCCCTCACTGTTTACAACTGGTTCCGCGCCACGCGGAAGGGCGCCATGGCTCCGCACGAGATAGGGAGCCTAAATGTCCGCCCCTCCGCTCATGGCGAGTTGCCCACGGGCACGCGGATCGCGCAACACGCGCGGGGCTCTCGCTTGGCGTAGGCTAATTAGTGTCCTGCGCTGACATCATCCGCCACGGGACTAGAAGGACGCCCTTGACTGACGGTGACTGATTGACGCTCACTGATTGACGGTGACTGACGGTGAAGATGCCCTTGATTGAAGGTGACTGAAAGTTTCGCAAAAGTTCGTTTAGCTTCGCCTCCATGTTCTCGCTGTGTTCTTCCTCCGTTTTAGTGCCAAGGTCACCCGCAACGCACTACCGACGAGAGCTGAAAGCATTGCATGCTTAAAAAAGCGACACAGAACTGGTGCAGATGCACACTGGCGGCCTGTTGTACATTACGAGAGAAGAAGGAAAATAAAAAGAAACTGTAGTAGATCCAGAATTTGCGTGGCCTACTAAAGAGGCACGGCGAAACTGGACCTGTGAGATAACGCTCGGCAAGACACTAAAACACAGTCGCATGCCAACACATGCAGCACGCCGGGAGACAGAGGGGTGGAATACATATATGAAAGTGCAGGAAGCACGACTGCATTTTCGTGTCACTGCTTCCGCTTGAGTAGCGGCTGGTAACACGTGCGTGGGGCTTTATGAGCAATAGTTGGCTACTACGCGCTTTCCGAAAAAGCGTTTTTCTCGCTTCGCACGACAAACTAACACCTACCTAATGAATGTAGTTTCGGCTACTCAAACACTACTAAAACAGTCTAAAAGAGAGAACGATAAAGAAAAAAGAAGCATTTAGAGAGGATTTTTGATGGTTCGAACTACAAGTGGATAGGGAATTCGTTATTGTAACGTGAAGTTTGAATGTGAATATGGTATAAATTTCGGTATACACCGCACAGACTACAGATATTTAAAAGCCAGGATTTTGGTTGTTGTGGATTTTGTACGGATGCGGACTATACTACATTTCATTCTTCGTCATTATTACTTTACGTCCGACAGTAATGCAACATAAAATGTCCGAAGGAATTCTATGTATTCAGTGCGGACACTCTTGAACAAACAGAAAGGGATCACACAAAATTGAGCTCACAGGACTTTACCCCGGGTTCGGAATCAATGCGGAAATTACGTAGTTTCTGTTGATGACGGGACCTACTCTTTGGCCTGCATAAAAGAAAGCTTGGGATTAAGCAGATGCAAATCCTTCGGAGCGAGACCCAATGTTCTTCCCTCATGACGAGGGTGTCTTAGAACATCAGATCTAAGAGGATTCTGGTGTGGGCTAGTTGGTTAATGCTTTAACAAACAGACTCACACAGCGCTACGAAACGAGGACACGAAAACAGAGGAAAGCGCCCATCCTGCGTTTTCGTGTTCCTTCTTCTCCTCGTTCCGTAGCGCTGTGTGAGTCTGTTTACAGAACACCAGAGCCTCCGCAGCACTCAAGTGATGAAAAACCGGCCTTCTTATTGGGCTGCATTAAGATCCACTTCGAGCTGGATGCACACGCAGTTTCCAGAGGCCAAAGAAAAAGGAACATGAATCGGCCTCGGCTCGATTCACTTCGTACAACAGGAAAAGTGTTTCGCGCAAAACGATTTATCGCATTTTCTCGTAAACAAGTTCGGAGCCACGGAAGCCAAGAACGCCGTAGTCTGTGCAGCCATATATCCTTGACTTTATTCGCACTTCTTTTCTAAGTGTTGCTTTCCGCTGTTTCCCTTTTTTTCTCTCTCTGCTCCACGCATGCGCTTCCTGCAGGGAGAACTAGCGCTCGTCGAGACGCCGGACTCTTAACTAAATCTGAAAACCGGCACGCTTTTCCGGTACAAGTGTTCCCGCGAGGGCGCCTTGTTATCGGTGCAGGGAAGCGCCTAGCGCACCATGGGGCGTTTGCCTGCGTCCCACCTCGCCGCTAAACTCTCACAGATTTTTCTGCTCCTCTCTCTCTGTCTACGCTGTGTTGCAGTTCCGCATCCTCCACGCAAGTGCAACTCACAAACCTTTCTTCTCTTCGAGGCACGCACATATAAAAGCTGCTGAAGTACAATAGAAGAAGATGAATAGAGAACGTTTTCAGTACATTTTCCTGCACGAGTTTTGTGTTCAGAGCAGTTCGTTCCTGTTTTATGCAGGAAAAAATCCGCGGGGGATTCATTTTCTCGGTCGCAAAATTTTTGTCTAGAAATTTTTGACTACTTTGGTTTCAGAAATTTTCGTTTTGGAAAAAGCCAAACTGGTTCCGAAGGCTCGTTATTCTTCAGGACAACTTACAAAAGCGAAAAAGTCAAATTTTCTCTTTATATGGCCCATATAAAATTACCTTTCTTCAAATATAAGGCAACTCACATTAAACTTGAACTACAATGTACACATCAGGCCAACTATAAGATTTGATATTACCAAGCTACCCAACAAAATCATCCAAAGACTTATCGACTGATCGCTTGGTACTGCAAGATACCAAGGCTTTGTAAGCCACGGGACAGCTAACGGCGTATGTGTACACTTTGCAAAACATTGAGGACGCAAAGAAATTGTGCACAATAATACAGATACTAGTTTCACCAGAAGACTATCCGGCGGTTCAAAGATACTTTGCGTCAGGTACCAACACTTAGCAATATGTCGTGTACAACCTGGACCTAACTGGTTTCTCTGAGACGGTGGCAAGAGTCCTAATCACAGCAACACATGCAGAGTTGGACGCGTGTTGCATGGGGAAGAATGGCACCTTCTCAGTGACATTACAGGGAACAGACACAATCCCAGATAGATTTTACTATAATAGATGCATAGTACGCTCTAAACAGTACAAGCCTAGAGCAATTCACAGCTACAGATGATACAGAGAGAGACATTTGCGATCATTTTGTATGAATGCAGTCGACCCAGACTGCGCAACAGAAACTGGTTAGTCCAAATTTAGATGCGGACTATGCAAGTCTAATGATCACAAAATCACTTCTGCCCAGTGTCCGAAGAGAAAACGAAAGCTTCAGTTAGCACGAGATGGGTGACGGGATCGAACGACGCCGTTAGTTGTGCAGAAGAGGTCTGCTGCTGCCAGCGCTTTCGGATAAGACAACTTAAGAAGTCGAGCCAATGATGGAGTACACGCCTCGGTGCACCGCAATGGGAGGCATAATTATATGCATGGAGTAGTGACCACACCCCCATAAACATAGCTTTCAATGCGGCACAAATGTAAATGTGAAGAAAAACCTCCTTAACTCATTAGGATGGTGTTCAGCAGGATACTCGGGACCCAATAAGTGGGCCCAGATACGTTTGTGCCAATCTTACAAGCAGATACCAAGGGTCACATCATCAATACAAACGAGGATCGGCCAACTCCCGACCTCCCCCTTCCACAACTATGGACACATAGAACAGAAGCTCAGATACAGGCGGCTCGGCATCCTGTTCAAAGAAAGGTAGTGGTCTACCGATTGACAGGCCAGGCACGCCGCTATGAGAAGAAACTGGCACATAAGGGGTGGACAGACTAGTGAAGTAGTTTGAGCACAAGAAAAGAGAACAGAGCCCTCTGGAGGACTTTCAGAGGCATGGAATAGGGGCGGCAGTTTAAAGATCATGCCAAAGGTATCCGGCTCACTCTACAGTTCACACCACAAGAGTTTCCTTGCAGCCCTTTTCTTCCCAAACATGCGCACTATCCCGCCCTACCACCCACGAAGGACGTGGTTGACAAGACAGTAATAGCATCACCGTTTAACAAATTGAAGCATTGGCTGCTATAGAAGAAGCAAGTGAAAGAACAACGCCGGGACATGACAATATTCAATACGATGTCTGTAAGAGCTTAGAAGGAGAACCTACTCAAGTTGTTTTGGGTATGACAGTGAGGTCTCGCAAAGGGGAGAAATTCCACATGAGTGGAAGCATTCGGTCGTCGTCCCGATACCGAAAGCTAGAAAACCTCCCACCAGCATACAATCGTCGCGGCCTATACCGTTAAAGCCCACGATTTGTAAAATTTATGAGATTATGGTCGCCGCGGTGGCTTGAAAGTGAGCAAAAGTACCATCCGCGACAAAATGGGTTCACGTCAAATATCTACATCGAAACAGAATACGCGCACTGGCTGGTGACGTCATAAATATGTCGGCTCATAGCCACCTTGTACGCACGGTGACGACTACGGATGCAGCGAAAGTTTCTCACAATGTGTCGCATGCGAAGATCTTTAAAAACATGGAAGATTTGAGCATTCTGATGCAGATTACGAATGTTGTGCACAACCTGTAAAGACAGCACATTCTCTAATCGGATTAACAGAGAACAAATAGGTGATCACACATCAAACAGTGGAATGCTAGAATACTCAGTCTTAGCACCTTTACTGTTTAATATAGCTTTCATACCGTTGGTATTGGAACTAGGAGAAATGCCACGTATACAGATCATGATTTATGTAGTTGATGTCGCGATATCGTCCACTCGTAAACGATTTGAGACGCAGAACCTTCATTTACCAGAAGCCTTAAACACACTCGAGGACTAAGTCGACGAAGCGTGCCTGGAACTGTCACCATACAAGTCTAGCTACATTCACGTGGCTACCAATAACGAAAGGAGTAAATTGCAAGCTACAAGGTCTACATTCAAGACTGCTAACCATACATTATAAGATGTCGATGAGGTATGGGTCCTTGGACTAGACATACATAAATTAGAAAAAGGGACATGATGGTTCCATAGGAGAAAGAAGCTGCAGCGATTACACTGAATTTGATCAAACGCATCCCATCTAGTGGCGGAGGGGCCCGGACAGAGAAGGCAAGACACCTTGTACATTCCATACTTCAACCCATGATACTTTACAAGGCTCAGTTACATTGACTGTTCGGACGACAATGGGCGGGGCTAGAAACAATGAATAGGAACGCAAAGGGAAGCATCACGGCCTTGCCAAAACTTACACACATGCTGAATCCCCAGGAATACGCACAGTTGAATACACCGACTGAACTTATTGAATAACCAGCGGTAACAAGACATCTCAGCAGGAAGTACCTTATGCCCGTTGCAGCTGTGTACAATGAGGTGATAGCCTAGTCACCGAAAATGACAGACCCCCTCCGTGGCCACTCACTTCAATAACAACAAACAATACGACCATGCTACATCGTAAACCAAGGCTGACAACTCGAAGGGTGGTTCGTATAAGCTTCTAAATGTGTATAGCTATACGGACCCATGGTTTATAAAAAGGATGGAAGAAAGCGACTACTAGCCCTACAGATTCTGACTTAATCACACATCGGGAGTACGTCTCGGACAACCCTGAAACGCTTGTGATGAAGCTATAGGCTGTCCGTGAAGCGATGGGTCTATAAATAACAAAGTGACTATAAGAGAAGCCCATATTTATACGGACTGACTCCTTGGCGGCTTTTAAACAGCTCAAAAGAGTCACGAAGACACTATCACCCACGAGGTGCGTGCTCTCAGTATCAAAATAATGAAGCGAATCCAGATATACTGAAAACAAGAAGGCACTCGGAATGTTGACCAGAGGAAAGCAGTCATTCTTACAGACAGCGCTCCAAACACGAATGCCGCCCCCACTAGCTTCCCTTTTGATCTCCCCTCCGCTCATTCTATCGTGCCGTCCTCTGTAAGGAGAAGTACACATGCTCTAATTCCCTCGTGCACTTAACATCTCCTTCTTAACTTAACCAGGTTGGAGAGGATATCCCTTAGAAGGATAGGAGATGGGGCGGCCCTTACCCCGTCGGTGGCGTGCCTACGGGGCTCTCAGGAAGATGCAGTGCCCAGCACATGTCCCAAATATTCCCCGCCAGCCGCTGAGGTGGATGTTCGCCGCCTTTTGTGGACGTGCCCAGGAACGCAGGACTCTAGTGCAAGACGATTACCGGAAGTAGAACCTACATCGATAAGGGCAGGACACCTTTCGTTATAGCTAATGGACAACGCTAAGAGCCAGAGCCTGGTCAAGTTTCTAGAATAGAACAGCCTCCACGACCTACTATAGCTTATCGACAGCCTCTTTTTATGTCCCATGACAAGTCTGCGAATTAAAAAAAAAAACAGAATATGAAGCAAGAACGAGAACAAATTACCTGTCATATGCATTATAACAGATATCTAATATTGCAGAGGACACAGATGTGTGACTAGAATATGTTAGTTTCGTTCTTATTGAAGAAACGTGAAATATTATGTTGTATATTAAGCGAGCCTAAGGTTAAATTAATGGCATTGCATGATGCTCGACGTCTGTATGCGAGCTGAATCTGAATGGAGCACACCTTGGTTCTTGAGTACGGTTATTCTCAGGTTTAAGCACCTTATCCACTGATTTCGGTCTTGTAGTGGGAACCCGCATTTGCGGTGAGGCATCTGTAGTGGACTTCAGCAGTGCCAGCTAAATTGAAGAACAATACGTCGCTTAACTAGCTCATTCTGTCTTACTAAATGAGTAGACCTTTAAAAGCCCGCAGGCATTTCTTGAACAGCGCGCGACAAAAATAAGCGATCGGAACAAAGTGACAAAACGGACTTGCAGGCGTTCCCGCAAAATCTTAGTGCAGGGAGAAAACGGCGAACATACAACGAATATTGTGCCTGAAGCTCATGCATGTTAGAAGCCATTCGAAGCTCTAGACGCTGCTTATGTGCTCACAAAAACAAAGGAAATCGATGAACTAGGCATCGATCAAAGGCATTGTTCCAGATGCGCAGGTGTGTCTGTGTTGCGGGAGAGTGGTGCGAACAACAGGGGAGAGCCTTTTTGGTCTGGCTCACTCGCCACTCCGGTAAAGGAACAAAGGACCGATTGTGTTCTAACAGCATAAAGGTGGATGAATTGCATTCTTTGTCTTGAAATTGCAGTCGAGACAACTTGCGTGCAACTACTTGAGCGAGTGGAGGAAACAATGTCTCACGCTCCGCTTCACACAGTCCGTTCTTACTGCAATCACGAATCTCGGAGACAAAATGATTGCTTTGTTACGTTATCACAGGTTAGCAACCCAGTGCTTCCGCGTTCATCTGGCGACCAGTAAGAATTATATATGGGCCGATGATGATGATGGACGGGCCATTACGAATTTGTCACATCGGTCTGGCTCACTTGGTCAAATGTTTTAGGGGAATCCCCCAAGGTGGAGTAGATTTGTAATAAGGGAGTAATTACTCATTGGCATCCACCCAAGCGCAGCCATACGGCTACAAAGGAAAGCTATACCGCTTTCTCAGGAACTTCGTAGTTAAAGAAAAATTCGTCCTGGTCCGGGGTGGATGCTTGAGCTTGAGTTGGAGCAATAATGACGTGTAGAAGTGAAAGTGCACGCTGTTACATCTGCACGCCCCCCGAAGGGTGGAAAAGAATCTGAGAGCCCTTCCTTGTTTAGTTTTTTTAATTACACGTGAACTTACCCACCACTGGGGTGTAGTGGTTGCAGCGCCTCGATTTTTAGCAGGAGTTCGGAAGCGCATTTCCCCGCCACAGGGGACGCATTCTGATGCAGGTGAAATGCCCGAACGGGCGCGCGCTAGCATCTTTGTGTACGTCAAGAATCGCTGGTGCTCAAAAATATTTCATCGCACCGTAATGAAAAATGACCCCTCTAGGGCACGTAGGTTTGAAATGTGGTAAGAAAAATTAATGTAAGCAGTTGCAATAAGTTTTTAGCGGCGAGAGTATCAGCTTAATGCCTAAGGATGTCACTTTACGTGACCTTTAAGGTAATAAATTGAACTGAACTGAGCTCAACTGAGCTTCGTTTGTGCAGCGTGCTGGATTCGGTCACCACTGCTGCTGGGTACCCACCGGTTTTTATCAAGTGCAAGCCTTGCCGTGACCTGCTGCTCAGTGTAATGAATCGCCGCTCCATGAGAACAACGATTCTGTCACAGACGCTTTTCTACAGTTTTTGAACAGAAACGAAGACGGACTTTTCGTATTCGAGCCTGCCAAAAGACAGTAACAGCCAACGTGAGAACAAGACACAGAGAAAAGCGCACGATTCAGGCCTGAGTTTTGTGATCTCCCCTCGGTGTTGTTTTTTTGTTGGCTGTTATTGTGTTTTCGATATATGCACTAACTAGCCCAGAAGCAGGTTCTTCTGGTCGGTTGCTGTATTCCTTTTAATTGGTTTCTATGCATCCCGAACCCAAAGATAAAAGCAAACTCGAGCAACACTGTTATTCAGGACGCCCAGATTAATGTCAAAGCACCGAGCAGCCTGCTTATAGAGGTTTGTGTTACCTGGTCCATAAAACACTGTTTACAAGATATTCGAGCTGAATGCCTGATTCAAAGGCTTGTAGCATGAATATTTTCATCGATGCAGGCTAAAGGAAACAAAGTGCTTTCTAATTAATTTTCTCTCGGTAGCTTTCGTGAATGGCGTGCGTGTTACTCGTGATGACGTATTAAATTTTGAGAGCCAGAAAAACGCGAGTCTGCCACAGCGTGCCCGCATCACCCAGGTGATCGCAACTTGGCTGTGCGAGGAATGCGAGGCATATCCATCCAGCGCGCGACTCGGCAACAAATTGGTTGCGATATACCCGAGAAGCCATGCCGCAGGGGGCGCAGCACACACTAGCGCGCATACTTCGAGCTCGGCGAAAGTTTAAAGGAGTAACGACTAGCGAGGTTAATTAAAATTCCAAACATGCGCTGAGCGTGGCATGGCGGGACGAGTTTGTAAAAAGGCGTTCGGGGGCACCCCCGCACCGGAGTAACAGCCTGCTTCGCTTCTTCATAGCTGTATATCTTCGTTTAGAACGTATGCCACTTTCCGAACTAATTTGCTCACGCGAAGTGCCAGAGAGCACAAAAGGTGCACTACACAGCCCACCAGACGAATGTTTTTCCCCCGAAAAATAAGCCTTCAAAAGCATTTCCAGATTCGAGTATGAAAAAAAGGACGCGTTCCCTTTCATGTTCCCTTATAAATTAGACGTGACTGCACGTCTGTAACCGTTAACCTCCATTAGCTGGCGCAGCACCTATATTTTTTTATTGAAATGAACATGTAAAGAGCGGCTGATGCCTGTTAGTTACGCCAGTTAACTCCCTTTCCCAAAAGCGCAAAAATCGCCCGAGAACAAAGAAAACAATGGGAAATACAAAGCTGCGACTGCCAGCAGTACATATTGCAAGGCCTGGCACGAAACTATTGTAATGTTAAAGCAAATGGCAGGAAGACACGGTAGAAAGCACGGCCTATGTTAAGCAATAGAGATTACTAACCATAACCATGTGGAATGACTTTGCGAACAGGAAATTGTGCCCAGACAGTATCGTACTTTTGGAAAGTAAAGGAACACTGAGGTCAAATAGACGTATGCCAGAAGAGACACGCTCTAAACACGAATTAGCCCATGTGGGACTAAAAAGGGGCTAAGCTATACTCTAGCGCATTCTTTTTTTAGGGGCAGGGTATGCGACCCAAGTTCCGGGGTAGATTTCGATCACTAAATATACGGAATGCTCACCATTTGCAAACGAGGCATATAGCCACTGCAAAACATAGTAACTTGACGAAGTCAACAATGGTAGGACGCTTTTAAATGCAGAGCCGAACGTCTTCACGTTCATAAATAGAGGATAATGAGACATCGGCTAAATAACTTGAACCACAAGAACGTTGTAAAATTTCAAGATGGAATTTGTTTCCTATCCAAGCCGTAAGTATTCTGTTGTTTAGTGATGGAAAACTACCTCAGGGCTTACCCTGCCCCTTTTGGGGACTGCGCTAGAAGACAGTTTGCTCCCCTTTTACTATCATAGAGGCTAATTCGTGGCTAGAGTGCAGATTGCCCCGTTTTATTGATAAAGACGCTACTGTCACTAAGAACGTAGGTTTCATTCGGTAGAAAATGTCGAAAAATGAAATGCAAGGTGTCGGCCACAGCAACCGTTTTCTCAAGCAGACTCCGGTGCGTCAGGGAGCTTTTCGAAGGCGGATACCAGACGTTAGATTAATTCGTCATCCACATACAGACGATGATCGCGAAGCCGTTCTTGGTCTTGACGTCCGAAATTTGAGCCCATAGGCGGGAAAATCTTAAGTATGCTCGTGAGCAGTATATGCGTGTTTTGGTGTCGCATAAATTCAGCCAAGTCGAAAAACTAACACAATCTTGCCCAAAATATGACAAAATATTTTTGTCTTTCTGTCGCAACGACAGATTTTTCGGTTGTATTGCAGCATTTTTCTGCAGTTCTTTCGCTGCGACAAGGGACAGCACAATACTAGAGAAAATGTTTTTGTTTCTACATAAATTTCTGTTGGTACTGCAAGTGCCGTCGAACGTTTTAGGAGAATCCCCCATGGTGCAGTATATTTGTGATTAGACAGAAATCACTCCCTTCCACCCACCCAAGCTCAGCCATGGCAAAAAATATTACAAAACCCTGTTCTGATGAGATAAAACTTTCTGTTGAATTTACGGCAGGGGACGCAGTCACGAAAAGCCATAGAAAAGAAATTTACAAAGAGCAAATTTGAATGAAGTTTACTTACTGTTCATTTAGAGCTGCGGACAGGTAAAACAAGTACTATAAAGTAAACCATCGTAGCAAACCTTAATGCGCAACATTTTGGCATGGGTCCCGTAGTTTCTCACCGTGTCCCGCGAAAAACTGAGAAAAAGCATGCCGGAGAAAGAAAGAAAGAAAGAAAGAAAGAAAGAAAGAAAGAAAGAAAGAAAGAAAGAAAGAAAGAAAGAAAGAAAGAAAGAAAGAAAGAAAGAAAGAAAGAAAGAAAGAAAGAAAGAAAGAAAGAAAGAAAGAAAGAAAGAAAGAAAGAAAGAAAGAAAGAAAGAATCAAGCTTGCCGCGCGAGAGGAGAAAGAGGTGAAGGGTGAACAAATGCACTGAGCCGCACGGAGCACGCGCGCCTAACGACCGTGTAACGGCGTTAGTGACTCGTAAAAACACATTTAGAGCCATAAATAATTATGGTTCTTAGAAACACGCAAGCGATGTTTGCCGGCGTGCGTCGGCACCCCTTTATACAAAGTACGTCGGGTTACTTTAAAGACCACCTTCACTTTCCCACGAGCAGTTTCCGGTCTTTTCTCTTTTTAAGCTGCTTGCTTGCGTTACCGCAAATAGCTTAGCTGGGCGTTCTTTGAGACTTGTCGCCGTTCAGCATCATTGTTTGGATATTTCTTGCGTTTTGATGCTGCTCTTCCAGCGATAGCGGAAGAAGTCGTGCCAAGCGCGTTCATCTGGAGTCGCTCAAGCGAACGGACCAAGGGAAATTTTTATTTGCGGCCCAATAAATCTTTAATACGGCGGGAATTTACGGCCGCGTCCTGGAAAGTTTGCTTGTGCAGAAGAGCCGATTCCTGGAAGGAAAAAAAAAAATAAGAGATGCGGATATTGAAAAATATGGCATTTATACAGACGTGATGCGGCGACTCGCAGAAGCGATTTTGGGTAGAGCTTTCACAGAACGAGAATAAGAATTTATGGCTCGAAATAAGAGCGTGGGCGCTTAAAAATGAGAACCAAGGATGGCACGCTTTTCGCATCGCGCTGCAGCGGGAGACAGGCAGCGAGAGAGTGCCAAGACGCGGTTCGGACTGGAGATTATTGTGAGATAAGACAGACCGAAATTCTGAAAAGCCTTCGCATTTCTTTCAGTGTGCATGTTCTGTTTAAGTGCGAATATAGCTCAAAGTGAAACAACGCTCAGTGGAGCCAGGAGCTCTTTTCTCCAACACTTTACGTGGTGAGCAGTTTTGAGGTGGAAGAGAAAAAATGAAAAGGCACTTTACGAAATCCCCGCTGACAAGTGCGTTCAGGCAATTGCGGGAGGAATTGTATGTATAAACCTCTTACGCGAAGGCGTCAAAAATAACAGACGTCGTCATCGGAAAAGACAAGAAACTAAGGTTCTTCCTATTGCTGCAAGCATCCCCTTATATTCAAGACGTGTAGCAACAATTTTCAAATTTTTGAAAGGCGTTATTGAAAACTACGTGCCTATACATTTGCAAATAGCCGTATTTCTCAACACGTTGTGCTCAGGAGAAAGCCCCGTTTCATGAGCTGTATGGTTGGCTATATTCTGAGACATAACAGGCTCGAAACATTCTTTCGATTTTATTTCTGCGTTCGTTTTATTTTGGCACGCCGTCTCGTCTGCCTTTCTTTCCTTATAATACGAGTGTCTGAATATCGTGCTATGCTGTGACGCGAGGAATATTTTAAAGTTCCTTGGGCTTGGGCAGCATACCGCGCCTCTAAAAGTGGGGCCCTAGAGGACAGCTTGCCCCATGTTTATTCCTGTATTGGATTTTGTGTTCACACTCTGGGTTTAAGAAATTGCTAATGGCGGATGCAATTTTGTAAAAGAACGCATTTCATGAAACTATTCTTGTAATGACCAGTTTACCTCGACAAAACCGAACTGAACGGCACGAATGGAACGACAGCCACTAAGGGGATATTTTTGTAGCCACACAGCTGTACAAGGTACTTTCTCGCTGCCAAAAAGCGTCGGCTTCGTCTGTATTTCGTAAAAAGAAAAAGAAAAAGTCTCGTTCGCCTACTGGACAGCGAACATGCTATTCCAAAGCGCAGGGAAGCGGAGGCTTCCGATAGTGCGCACAGTGTGTTCGATTTTTCTGGAAACTATCGATGACGTGCTTTAGTACGATGAAGCGCACGCGAACGCCAAGCACGCATTTTTACCACGGACATCGGGTTACAGTCGACAACATGTAGCTAAACTAAAGTTCCGGCCGCGGCTTTTTTTAAAGAACGATAGCTTCGCTTTGGCCTCGTAAGAACGGCGCTGCCTCGCAGTCGGCCATCTTACCTACTTATGCTTGAAACAAACTGCAGCCTGGCCATCTAAACTTGCGAGCTCGGTTAGGGAAAGTTGGTCGTCCGGACAGTGCTCTTCTAGCTATTCTTTTTGTCGTCGAGGCTGTTTGTATAAAGCCGCTCCGATGGGTGAAAAAATTTCGCTTTTCTTGAGTCACATTCTTACGTACATTTAGCGCCCATTCTGGTGCACATATTGGGCACATTATAAATACGCTACTTGGGAGCACGGCCGTAGCAGTGACTTCCACACGTGTCGAGAATCAGTTTTCTTGCAACATGCATTTGCACGGCTGCATCCAAACAAAGCTCTGTACACAAGAACGGAAAGAGAGAGAAAAAAAAAACATTGCTGTCTCGACGCGAAAACCTTTCCTTTTCCCTTTTTTTATTAATCTCGAAAAAACAACCTAAACTTAATTATCTTCTTTTCTAATTGTCTTCTTGTCTGATTCATCAAGTTTTTGCACAGTTCCAGTGGATAACTTAACATTACAAAACACGCTTCAGCGTGTTTTTCGCAATGCTCCAGGGTTCACCGATCCAAAATCTTGCATTCACTTGCATTCACGTAGAAGCCTGCCTCTCTGTGATTTTTTTTTTGTTTTGTTATCTCTATATAACAAAAGCCTCCCAGACCTTATCATCCCCTCAAAGGCGGTGCAGCCATGCAGCCTATTTAGTGTTCGAAGCTTGAAATGCTGCCTGCCTTGGGTAGGATATCTAAGATGCGGTAAAAATGAAAAAAAAAAGGATAGCTGTTGAGCATGAAAACGCTTTCAGGCGGTAGGAACAAACAGAAATCGGGTGACGGCATTAAGGAAACAGAGTGCTGGTTTCGTTTAGTGCAGGTGCTAAAGGATTTAGTTGCACCCGCGAAAGTGCGTATTTTGCCTGCAGATTAAATTCCTTCGTTTTCATCTTTAGTGAACAGAAAAAAAATCGAAGTGGCACGCAGAGGCGGATTAGGACATATTGATTAGGACATATTGGTTACAGTACATTCTAATTTTATGTCATTAGGTAATATCACTACTTATAGTCTATTTTTAGACTATGTTAACATTTTTGGCGTGTTCATTCTATTATTTGTATTGTTAATTGTCTGTGTTGCAGCTTTGCTTTGTCTTGCGTTATGTCGCCAGTTCCAGTGTTTTTCTGCCGGTACCATAATCAGGCACCAGCATATCCTTTTACGCCCATGTCAATGAAAACAAACAGTTGCAGTACTCTGGAAACTGTTCCAGCATTCTGAAGAAACCAAAATAAATGACAGCAACGATTTTAAAGGAGTTAATGTCTGCAGTTCTGCTATAAATACATAAACCATGCGTCGGAGTTTTGATAGACCTGTTCGAAAGTGTTAAATTGTATTCGACTTCAGTGCGTACGCACCGACCTCGCCGATGTTCAGCCCGTGCATCAAGCAGTTTTGAATATTTTGTTGCGAAAGGAACACTACGATAGTCGCCGAGCCATTTCGCGGATCCGAGGAAAGGCCATACTGCGCATGCACGAGGAGGAGTGGCGTCACACGGCGCACAGCTGGCGCGCCGCCGCCGTCGCTGCGCGGGTGACTCAAAGGTGCCGCCGCCGCGCTCGCGAGGCGAGTTGCGCATGCGCAGTAGCGGCGCATAGCTAGCGTGCCGGGGCTGCCGCTGCTGCCGCGCGCTCTCCATCGCCTCTCTCTCTCGGTCTCCTCTCCGATGCGCAGTAGCGGCGCACAGCTAGCGTGCCGAGGCCGCCGGCACGAAAGCTGTGCGTAGTGACGTCACTGGCTCCTCGCGCATGCGCAGTATGGTCGTGCAAGAGCACGCGAAACGGCGAGACTGTGGGCAATGTAGCTCCTGCAACAATATATATCTACGCGTAGATGTTGCTTTCGCAATCCTCCAGATTTAACCAGAGCTAAACCACAGCCATTTTTTCACTCAAAGTACACATCTCCAAGCTAAGGAAGTTTCGTTCATCACACATGACTGCCCGTGGGAAAATATTGGCGTGCAATTCCATCGAGAGTTTCCGTTAGCACATGCTGTGCGCGCAAGGCAGCGGCAACGTTAAGGATGCCGTAGGTACTTCAACGAGCGCTCAATACGCAAGCGGCTGAGCGTGCAAAATATGCTTTATAGAGACGACAAAAGAGCGCTCGACAAAAGGAAGCTTAGCGTTTGCTCGGTGGCTTGCATTTCGTGAAAGTGCTTTCGTAGGATGACGCGAGATAGTTTGGCGTTCATCTCCCTTTATGTGCTAGCTTCGCCCCTATCTTACTCGTTTGCTGACTGCTTCGACAGTAACTAGTTAAAGTCACTTTAAAGTTACTTAAAGTTAATATAAGAAGCTTTGTCTACTATGGGCTATTCATATATCGATTCCATAGCGATGTCAAGAGGAAGAACAGAAGAAGCATAGGGGTGGGAAAGAAGTTATGTTGTTTATAGCGAGACACCCAATGAAAAACGTTTGCCTCTTGCGAAAATCTTCTGTCATCGTTTCATAGAAACGACTCTTGAACAAAGAATAAATAGAATGCGTGGTGCAATCATTCAACATTGGGAAAAGTTAACTAAAATCTTGCGCGTTGCGCAGATAGAGCGGAAAATCACTCTATCTATCTTCTGCTCTTTCCTGTGTATGTTTGTTCGTGTGCGCAATGCCATCCCAAGAAAGCTATGCGCCAACTCGCCCAGCAAGAAGTTATTTTACTAGGGTTTAGCGTCCCAAAGCGACTCAGGCTATGAGGGACGCCGCAGTGGAGGTCTCTGGAACAATTTCGACCACCTGGGGTTCTTTAGCGTGCACTGACATCGCACAGTACACTGGCCTCTAAAATTTCGCCTTCATCGAAATTCAGCCGCTGCGGCCGGGATCCAACCCGAGTCATTCGGGCCAGCAGCCAAACGCCATAACCACTGAGCCACCGCGGCGGGGAACTCAGATCTTCAATCAATTACATAATATTTACGCCGTAGAAATTATGTGCACTGTGAATATTGTGTAATGTCTGGCTAATAAGTTCTGATGCCACCGCGTCTGTTGTTGAGTACTTCGTTGGGACACTTGGGCGACCTGTGCCACCTTCAGGCTCTGAAGCAGAGAGGGTGAAAGTTTCCTTTGCCCTCCATATGTCTGCAGTTGTTGAGATGCGATGTCAACCGTTAGAGAAGAATAGCAGACGCAGAACGCGTCCCATCAGCAACCATGGCGGTATGGTGAAATTTGACTAACACTGCACAACGAGTAAACTAAACATGCCTGTCGCAGCGTGGCAGAGACGAACTCTTTATGTATATACTATATTCGCGCACACTGAACATGGACTGTGTGAGTATACTATAGTGTTCATATTGGACGAGCACAGAGGAGTCGCTTCGCAGAAGGCAGCTCGGCGCTTGAAGTGGCGGTCTTCACAAGAAGCGCGTGACGCTAATGAGCCTCTCACATTTCACAGTCCGTCCGTATTACCCACGCGAAAATTACGAAAAACAAAAGCAAAAACAAAACAAGAAAGAAGAAGTGACGGCGACCGCCTGCGGTCTCTTCAACGAAAATAGAAGGAATGAAGACAAGGCGAAACGGAAGACTGCCGCTTCTTGCCCGGCCCGCTCTCTCCGGTCTCGCGAATATCAGATGGCCCCTCGTGGCACAAGTACCAAGGACGCGACTTCGCTCTCCCGGCACACTTGCCCGCCGCCGTCAAGCTCTGTCCTGACGGAGAAAACAAGCCACGTTTCTCGGCTTACCGCCGTCTCCTTTTTCGCTTGGACCTCACGTAGTCCCAGTTGGCCACGCCGTCCTTCCGGCATCGCGTAGTAAAACAGTCCCTGTCAAAGCACCCTCAACTTGGAGGCAGCAAAAACAACTGCGGCCTTGATGGCCACGCGTAGCGATAGGACGCATATACGTTTATTTTTAGGTCACACCAGCAACAGGCCACTGAATTGCACGCATTAGAGAAAAAGTGAAGACAGCTCTATACAGCTTTTGTTCTCAGTAAGAACGAATTGTTTGGCTTCTCACGGCTACGTTTATGCTTGTTCAGCGTTAAAAGACGAATTGATTGCATGAGAAAATTAGATTTAAAAAGAAACATTTTTTCCCACCATTCATTTTAAATTCGTGACGTTAGATTGAAAAGGACTCCATGGTCATCGTTTTGAACTGCATGGTCACGTGGCCTAGCTCATCCGCGTACAAAAATCGGTCTCCACCTCACCGCGGCTTTCCTTCCAAAAGTGCCGCTGGTGGCGACACCTGGATTTCACTTTAGCACGTGTTCTAGCCCTTAAAAGCTCCGTTTTCAGGCAAGAAGGCGTCGTTGTCGTTAGTATGCTGTAATACGACGCAGGCTAAACCCAACTTTCCTCATTGTACCATTATGTACAAATTTTCGTAGAATTAATAGGGAGTAGTAATAAAGGCATTTCTTTTTGATCAGCAGATGGGTTACGAGGTTATCAGTAGTGACGCTGCCGCTCATAAAGTGTTGCGTGTCATAGTGTTCCTGCCGCGGAAGACGATGACGCATCCTAACACGCCTGCCAAGCGCGAGCAGATTCCTTAGTAGAACGTTAAGTTGGGCGAGTTGGTATAGGTTCATGGTTAAAAAACAGCGCACAAAAGACTAGACACAAGAGTAAAGGCGACGACAGGACAAGCGCTGAACTCACAACTAATAAGGTTTTCGAAATAAAGCCTTAGTTGTGAGTTCAGCGCTTGTCCTGTCGTCGCCTTTACTCTTGTGTCTAGTCTTTTGTGCGCTGTTTTTTAACCATGAGCAGATTCCATATACTCCATTCCCTGTACATGAGTGCGTTTGTATCCGCTATGCACCCTGGCCAATCCCCCGCCGTGGGTATGTGCAATTAGGCCTGAGGACATCATCATCATCATCATCATAATCATCAGATTCCATTTTCGGAGCTGCACAACGAAATAGCCGCGGCGCGCTGTCCCGTTCTCGTCTGACTAAGCGGGTCTTGACTAATATATTTGTGGAGGCCCGACAACGACTTGTGTCGGTTCTTCTCCGCAAATTTGGTGACTCCGGACTTCGCTTCTTCGTTGTCTGTTCCTGACCTGCGTTTGCCCCAACCACTTCGCTAGGCCTACCGCCACCCGGAGCTCGAGACTCCGGCTGCCTTCGCCTATCTGCCTTCCATCGTGTAAGCCACGGCCATGGATTCTTCCACCGATGTGCCGACTACATCGTCTCTGACGTCAGCACCTCATGAGCCTACGGTCTCCGCCTTCAAGCGCCCCGACTTCTGGTCATCAGACTCGAAAATTTGGTTCCTGCCCATCGAGGCATTGTCCCGTCGGCGCCGTGTCTCGTCGCATATGACCATGTTTGACCCCATCATTGATGCGCTCACGCCTACAACTGCTGCGGTTGTTCTTGACGTTCTACATCCTCCGCCTGCCGATCGCCCTTATGATCACCTTAAGGCAACGCTCATCCAGCGCACTTCTGAAACGGAGCCCCGTCGTCTACAGCAGCTGCTTACCTCGAAGGAGCTCGGAAATCTGAAGCCTACAGAGCTGCTGCATCGCATGAACTTCTTGGCTGGAGATGTGGCTACTTCACACGACAGCGCCCTCCCGCGTGAACTCGTCCTGTAGCGCCTGCCGCCGCAAGTGCGCGTGATCCTGAGCGCGTCTTCGTCTCAGACCCTGGAATCCCTGGCTCAGTTGGCCGATAGGATTATAGCCCTCGGTTTCCACGCCGTGCTCACAATTCATCGCCCTCCTGCCTCTCAGTTCCACGGCGCACCTACTGACGATTGCTATGCGCGTCTCATTGCTGCTAACAAGGAACGAGGTTCTTCTCCCCAAAATGCACCATAGTTTCGTTTCCTACGTCACAAAAATCGCGCTCACTTTTTGCACGGAGTGTATGCTGAATAATTTCGCTCCAAGCACATCTCTCATGTTTTAGCCGAGCGTTTGAACGACAGCATCAGAGAGCCTGCTAAATTATTGAATGAACATTTACTTGTTTACATCTGGAGTAAGCTCCAGTACGCCCAGAACAACCTCGGAAGATTTACACCGGCGAGTTCATTTAAGGTCGGTGATTTATTTTTTTCCCGGTCGCTAGGATTACAAAGCGTGGAAATATACAGACCAAGAGTATTTGGATTGGCGTTGTGACTAGCTTGGTATTTTTATTTTCAATGCGAGAGGTATTAATCACGAGTACCTTGTACTTGACGCTGACCTGCCTACTGTTTGCGTCACACAATTACTCAGGAAAAGTTACAGCCAATAGCGGTATACAAGACGTGTTTATATGGACAGCCCGATCAATTTATTCTCCAACATGGTTGCCTACAAGTCGTGACGTTGTGCTGATGAGCAAGATGTGGAGAAATCGATACAAGGCGGCGGCAGCAGCGTTTCGTAGGACCAAGTGGCGAATTCTGGAAGGTCATACTGGAATTCTAGGGAATTTCGAAAGGCCCAAGGTGGTAGACATTAACCCCAGACACAGTTACTGTGTCACATAAAGCCCAGGTGTGCCTTTGAGAAGTAAACACACAGTAGTATTTGGGCTTTAAGTAGAAGTGGTCTCTCAAGCCACTGCTTGTCAACGTGGAACGGTTTTTATTACACTCGCGGGAGCATAGCTCAAGCAAAAGTGAATTAGCTGATGCCTTTTGATAGTTTTTTATTTGTTAAGCGAGTGATTACTGAATAGTATTCACCTAACCGCAGCCGCATAGCTACAAGGAAAGGGCACACAGTCTTCTCGGAATATTCTTAAAAAATCGACCGGGTCAGGGGAGCTGGTGCCCCTAAGTGTAAATCAATTCCAATTTAATCATCATTTCCTCAAAATATTATGGAGTTCTTGACCACCTTGCACGCAGATCAGGAAGCGACCTTTGCGCGATTGAGGTTTTAAGAACAATTATAAAGAAGCTTTTTCCCGAAAAAAAAAAGAGTCACTTCCGCGTTTTGAGTCTACCACGCAAGCTCATTTTCCGCTTGCAACTTTGCAACGCCATTTTACATCCCCTTTCGTGCACTGAGGCAGTGCAAATGCCACGGCGATGTTTTTAATGAGATTGCATTAGAGCTGTTGTCGCACCAATACACCGCCGATGTTCGAGGTGAGGCTCCCTGATTGGTCGAGAGAGGTCACGTGGCTTTGCGATGTCACCCCACCCGGCCCACCGTGGCAGGTGGCAACCTGGCCACAAGATTGTGGGAAATCAACCCGCCAGTGCAAGTTGCTCCCTCGATTAATTACTGGTCGAGAAAGATCATGTGACCTTGTGACGTCATCACAACCTGCCCACCGCAACCTAGTTAGAGAATAGAAACCGAAATTGAGGAAAAAATGCGATATATTCAGACGTCGGCACCGTCAGAGCATAGTGGACGCCTGCTACTACAGCTACCGGTATGAATATGAAAATTGATGGTCCGATTGTAGCAAAAAACTGACGCAAACACACACAGAAGTTGCAACAGAAGCTACGATGAATGCGAATTATAATGTCATCGCATTTCACTCTTAAGGTGACTTAAGCGTGCCTGTGGTTTTATTGCGTTCGGGGTTGTACCATAGGCACTCTTAGTTCAGGCAAATCCATAACGCTAATTAAAGAAGGAAGAGGAAAAAAAGGCGTAAACGAGCACGTACCGCAAGAAATCACTGCAAAGGGAGGCAATTTCTTCGATCTCAATAATCAGACTTCTCAAAATGGCAGAGGCATGTATCAATTCAAAACATCAGACGAAGATTTGACGTGAACGTAATATTTGAATTCAATTCAACTTTACTTTCGAGAGTACTTGACGGTCTACAGGGATAACGTTTGTAGTTAGCAACTTGTCTGCGTGCAGAAGCGCGCAGCAGCAGACAGGAGGGCAGCAGCATACGGTTGTTATCCAAGATTACAAAAAGAGGTTACCGCAACATGACGAAAAAATAGGCACCAGGGATAGACGGCTGCTACGAGATAGGTGCCAAGGATTAGCACTCGATGGTTGCCAGTTTATTAATCTTAAAAAAAGTACTTCCGCAACTATTTGGAGAATGAATGGCTACCTCTTTGAGCTTTCTAGTAGGGTTTGCTAATTATGCTTTAGCGATTGTGATTTGTGCTGAGTACAGAACAAACCATGGCTAAGAAGTTCGAGTTAAAGTAGTAATCTTTGGTGCATAACACCAGGGAACGAAAACACATTTCTGTCATTTTGAGAAAAGAAATACTTATACAACAGGCAGACGAAAGAAGGGAAAGAGGGATTCGTTATTACATACATGACGGAAGCCAACAGTCACCGAAACCAAGGAGCACAGGGGATTTTTTCAAATTGGTGGTATTCATCAATGCGAGATTAATAGGGTAATTTTTAAAGATAATCGATTAGAAAGCAGAAGAAAAAATAACTACATGCCGCCGGTGGGATCCGAATCCACGACCTCCGAATTTCGCGCCCGGTACAACAACCGTACAGAAAGCGATACAAAGAGCAAAGTTCAAACATTACAGTATAGTAACTAAAATTATGCACTGTCGTCGTATTTTCCCTTTTCTTCAAGACCTTCTAACCAAATTATTCGTGCGGGGTCCGCCGCTGTTCAGTTGGAATTAACCTTGAGGCTGCTAGGGCTAGTTACGGCACTCTGCGTATGGGACGCTGACCCAACTCAATATTAGATTTCGTTACATTGCGTGGAATTCCTTCGGGTACAGTTAAACAGCGAAAAATTTCAGTTTCCTTGAATTTATGGCTTCAGGCAATTTTACCTAGAAGGCATTTCATGCTTTGTCAATTTTGATCTTAAGTACAGCCATCCCAATCAGCTCAGAAAATCATGATGTCCTGCAGTACCGCTAAGAAAGGGGCTGTGTCAAAATCTACATCGTAAATATCAATTTCATTTGTGTACTTATCAGAATTATTACCCAAAACAGTTTCTCAGTTTCTCTAACCAATTGCTATTACTTCATCACCGCTCAAACCGCAGTACTAGTGAGCAGCCATCACGGATGCTGCAGATTACATGGACGCAAGAAGCTTGATGGGGCCTCCAAGAAATTGAACTTCCGCACACACCACTTGCTGTTCTAAGGATTTATTATTTCGTTATTTTTGCCCCTTCACTCTTTCCTCGCACAGCTGCACCTGCCTATCGCATCAGAACGAATACCTGCTCCGGCTAATCTTCCTGACTTTGATCCCGTCCAAGCTCGGTTCCTGTTTTTTTTTTTCCACGCTATCCGCATCCGCGATGTCGGATTTTTCTAAGCTGATTACCTGAAAGAACTCAGCGCAGGGGGGCAGCGGTGTCACTCAAGTAGAAGCAAATAAACTAGGTCAACCCTAGGCCACCAAATCCTTGTTACTAAGGCGTTGCGCTGACGTAGAAGTGGACTACGCGCATACCATGCTCACACGGGCGTGCACTCGAGACAACTAACATTGCACTATCTTACTAACTAAGAAGACAACGTCCCAGAACACTTCGCCAGCGCTGCAGAGTCGCGAGAGCGTAGTGACGGCAAGTTCCGCCCAGGGAGTCGAGTATCAGGAATGCGAGTAGGCCTCGACGTCGAGCGCGGCGGCATCGACGATACGGGAGCTAATTGCAGCCCGAGGACAACGCGCGTTGGGTCGCAGATGGTATGATACGCCCGAACACTGTGCCAGTCGCAGCAAGAACGGGAGCTGATAGGAGACACACGGGAAAGAACCCCGGCACGAAAACCTCGGTCTGAAGCAAGCGGCGGGTGTGACGAGCGATGGGGCCGGGAAAGACGCGCCCTGCACTTCCGAGGCCGTAGCGTTGGTCCTTGACGCCGTCTTAGCATTTATTGGCTAAGGCGGAGCGCAGTGAGCGACTGCGTTCCCGTGCTGTGCGTCTGTGTTGCGCAGTTCGTTACTCCTGCACCGCCTCGAGGTTCGCGATAACTCGGGCAACCCCCACCCCCCTTCCCCCCTCTACGCGTCTCGTCTTCACTTGTGTACTGCTTTATTTTTGTTTGTATGACGCCTTTCTTTCTGGTGCGAAGAACGGCGACCGAAGCAGAGCCAGCGGCGAAGTAGATTCGACGGCGCAGAAGAAGAATGTTGGAGCTGATAAACGACGAAGAAAGAAGGTTGTAAGAGAGAGAGAAAAAAATTAAGCGCTGGATAAAAGCAGCCGAGGGCAGGGCGGAAGGGCAGGCCGTTTGCGTCGGAGTTGATAAGCCGTTAATGGGAGTTGGCTTTCGGTGTCGCAAAGGAGGAGACAAGCGCGCCGCGCCTGCAAATCTCTGGAGAGGTGGCTTGTGGGGGCACAGCGTAACCTGCGTGTCTTAGAGGTTGTATTCGCTCAACTTCGGCGCTGCGTGACTGGTGCTCAAAACAAACCGTGTTATACGTATCCGAATACGGTGAGCCCAGCTGCTACGACGCTACGGTGATTCACCGCGTGTCGAAAGGCGATTTCTGCAGCGTTGGCTCTCCCGCACAGTTATGACACGAAAGACCAACTTGACAGCTGTTCTGTTGATTTAGATTCGTAGTTTAGTGACGTGCCATAGGTTTGATATTTTATAAAGTGCACTATATTTTTGACACCGGAAAGAGACCGGCCACATGATCTTACATGCGCTCCTTAAGCCATAGTGAAAAAAAGCACCCAACCAAAATAAAAAAGAAAAACGCAATAAATGACACCGAAAAACGAATAAAGGGAGAAGGGTATTAGGCGGCTTAATTTTAGTTTTCACACCACATCACATTTCATTTTCGAAATAGCAGCCTTAATTGTCGAATGTAGTTACTCGCGTCGCGAGCATAATTAACAATGTGAGGTGAAAAAGACGTTCTCCTGGATGTATACAGAGGGATTAAAATAACCGGCGTGCAAATATTCAAATTATCGGAAAGTGAACCGAGTACTCTTCCGTTCGATTCACTGAACGAATCAAATAGTACGCGCCTAAAATTATACGAAGGTAATTGAATACGGCCTCAAATTTTCGCACACTTGTAGAAGGTACGACGTTCAAAAGGCGTGCAGTTTTCTTCGACGACTGCTTCAAAAACAGGGCGTGCTCCGACGCCGCACAGCATGCAGTCATGATCGGTCTGCGCGGGAAAGAGGGTTGAGCGCCGCACCTCGGTGCGTTCGAGTCGCTGCGTTCATAGCCCGCATACATGGCCTCCAAGTCTGGGAGACGTGGCAGGGCCCGTGCAGGTTCAGGAAATCCTGCATTCCTACCTTATCACGGAGGCCGTGGCTCAAACGTAGTTCTCGCCCCTGTCATCTACTCAGATGAGGCGTTTGTTTATCTCCTGTCGCCATGCATAGAAAAACGCAATTTTCCTTAAGGTATAAAATGATGTTTATGAAGTTAATCTACTGACTTTGTGTTCCTTACACCCTAGTAGAGACCAGTGTTGCGTATTTTGACAGCTAAAGTTATAATGCCATAGGTTATAGCGCTCTGCTGCCACGCCACCGCTGGCACATGCTGCTTCACAGGCTGCTTCACACGATTATTCGTTCGCCGCGCCGCTGGCATATGCTGCTTCATACGATTATTCATTCAGTACGATTATTCGCACAAGTAGCGACTATCCGCAAAAATAGTCGCTTCGTATTCAATTCAGTTGCATTACTACTCGATACGTATTCCAGTCGGCAGAAAAGCTACGTTACTTGCATTGGATTTGGTTAAGAAATTCTGCTGTTCGTACACCTAAAATTTTGTGGATAAAAGCACAACTTGAACAGTTCACCGTCTTTGTGTGAGCATGCTGCCGACGGGCACATTTCTCGCCCAGCCCAAGGAAGTTCCAATAATTTGCTAACTGCTTCGGCCTTCGGACAGAACGCACTTTCTACAAATTTATGTCCGGAAGTGAGCAGACTCCGACGAGAGCGCACCGCGCCTGCAAAAGGGATTAACGTGTCAGAGCCACCAGCTTGTCACAGAAAAGAGCGGACCTCGCGACGCCTCCCGCACTCCGAAGGGAAGAGGAGGAACCTCACGAGATCGGGAGGGGGGGGGGGGGGGGGAGAAACTGACGGAAGGACACAGAGAGACGAGAGCCCGAGAGATGCAGACAGATCGACTGAGAGTGGACGCGGCGAGTGCAGCTCAGTTCGCACAGCCGCGATCTCCTTTCAAAGCGTGGACTGACATCCTTCTAAATTTTCTTTAAGCGGCCACAATAAATCCGTTTTCAAACATCTACTGAGTGTCCGCTAACATCAGGCAAAAGTAGGCAGCAAAAAAATGAAGGCATATGAAAACAAGGCGAATATAAGAAAAAGAATCAATCTCAAAACAACACGCAAACCAACACTCGCATGCCAATGTATTTATCGAATAATTAAAAAAAAACAATTACAAGTCAGCGCTCATGCCTTCGCCCTCTATTGCACTAATCCGATGGGTACAAATCGCGAACAAAATCGACTCTTGCGTGTCCGCAGCTGGCCTAGCGCTAGCGCTCCGTTCCGCGGCACTGCCTACTCATCGTCGTCTTCTGCATAGTATATATACATGCTCTCGCACTGATTCCATTGTAGTAAACATTCACTGTCAATTTTTTCTTCGTGCCTTCGCAATGCATGTGTTACAATTCTTTAGGCACAGTCGTGTTCAGTACGGCTTGCAACAAGCAAGTGTGCTCGGAGCTTCCTTCACGGCGTAAGCTTTGTGCATTGCTTAGTTGTGTGCGTAGGCATCACGGTGCATTCAGTTGTCAAATCGCACAACGGTCACAGCCGCTGCATTGCGGGTCATACCGTACGCAACAATCTCTGCTTCTGCGGATGTGCAGTGCAGCCATTCTATGAAACGTTGCTCCACGCTTCAGAATCTCAGCGGAGAAGCCGCCGTTAGTGAGCAGGAGGCGGCGACGACGATGGCGATATAGGAGCGCGGAAGTCTCCCTACCATGCGCACACCCCCGGGAACCATTTAAGCGCGTAATTAAAGGAGTGTGCTTGAAGTCCTCAGAGCACGCGAAAGCACCAGCGATGAAACTTAGGTGAATCTGTAGGTGTGTACACATAAGGTATTTAAGCGAATCCAGGAGCGTTTTCTGGTTATTTAAAACCGGCATCCACGTCTTAGCAGCGTGCAAACAGCCCTTCGACTTCCATAATGTGCCCATGTTTTGAAAGAAGGTGCTCCTAGGCCGCCCATTTAGAGGAACAGTTTGTAGAAAGGATTTTAGAGGGCTTTGCGCTCCTGTGAACTTCGGAGCGGACACGCTCACACAGGACAAGCTGCATCTCATGCTCACTCCGTGCGCAGGAGAAAAAAAAAAATGTGCGCCAAGTAAGGTATGCAAATCAGTGCATACGATCGTGAAACCGTTCTCCTGGTATTCTAAGGCAGAACGTTTCGGGCATAGCATGCCTATCAGAGACCGTGGCTCATTTTCCGACATCGGAGTCCACGAATGTGAAGCATGGCGCGCACTGGAAAGCGTCGCCTTGTGATCAGCAGGTAGGCGGCCACAGAGCGCATTTTGTATGCGCCCTCAACGGGCTGGCAGCCAAAGCTCTGACTTTCTATTTAGAAACTACACTGCGCACACTGAACGAAAAGAAGGGGGGAGGAATCTCAAATAGTGACTAGTGAAAACGATGGACCAAATGCTTCTCGGATAATTCAATGAGTAGTCGTCCGTCAATCTACGCACGTGCAGCATAAGAGCATAAGCCAAAAACTAGGTCACGCAATCGTAAGAAAAGCTAGTGAAAAACGATCTGTAGAGTCCAGGTGCTGCTCGACGTTTTATTCCTCATGAAATTTCACGCAAGGAGGGAACGCACATCAAACAAATCGCTGCACGCCAACACACACTCTTACAAACACGCAGAGAGGGAGAGAGAGAAATACGGTGGGTTTCGCGGGAACAATTGGAATGGTGAGTGAGTTTGGTACCGAAACAGCAGGTAGCGCAATGATGAATGAAAGCGGAATAAGCAATCGCCCCGCTCGTACTTCGTGTGTATTTGCGCTCTCTCGATCACGCCCAGATGCTTTCCTCCCCTCGGGAGCGCACGTTCGGATGGCACGGATTACGCTGCAGAAAAGTAATGGGCCGGAGACGAGGCGCGAGTTCTTTCCTTTGGAATTTCGCGTCCCGCGGAGGCCGGAACGAAGCGAGCAGCGATTGTTTCCGCGGTGAGAGAAGGCGAGAAAAAAAAAAAGGCCAATGAAAGGGATGCAAAGGAAGAAAAGAAGGACGAAATAAAAAGAAAAGAAGCACAGAGGAAACCAATTGCGGTTCGAACGGGCCCCATGCGGAAGTGTAGAAACCAAGAGCGTGCCGACAGTGGAAGCGCTTCTTTCTCCCAGAAGCTGCTGGTGCAGTTTCAGCAGCACCATCTTCAACAAACGCTTGTTTTTTTGTTGTTGCAGCCGGTTTCGTTCTTCACAGAGCGGAACAGGCATCCCCTTTTCAGGGTGCGTGCCGTTGCTAGCGGTTTTTATTTTTGTAACTTTTATTAACTTTGTGTAAAGGCAGTGGGAACCAAGCAGCGGCGAAGAGAATGAACGGCTAAAGGTGAGTCATGATTTGAGTGAAGGGGAATCTGCGTCCGCCAAACTAAAAAGGAGTATGAACTCCAAGTGTCTGAGGAGGCGAATGAAAAAATCGAGTGATAGGCTATACGGCGTGGCTTTGTAAAAGAACGGGCCAGGGTACTCAAGCAACAGTGGAAATGTATGAGTAACAGCATAGTTTTTTGTAATTATTTATCATTAAATGTGGCCGTAGGCCCAGGCCGAACGAAATCGCGCACTGTTCCAGCGTCGTAAATGGGCGGGGTCACTCTTGGCAGCCATCAGGATTCTGCGCCAATGAATCGCCATCGTTCATAACGCAGTACAACGCTAACGTGGCTGTTAGCGGTATTTTATAATAAAGACATATCAATAGATATGTCTTTATTATAAAAAATAAAGACATATCAATAGATAAACTACCGAGCAGAGAGTCCCCACTCCTCCCCCTCCCCCTCTCGCAGTACCCTCTTACGCACGCACACACATAAAATTTGCTTGTGGCCGTTTGTTACACACAGTGTATATTCGTGAGCATACATTAAGAAAAAAGGCAATAAAAATTAGCCAGCACATAGACTCATGATTCGCCCACGGCTAGGTCAATTGGTCCTGCTATGCTGAATCTGCCTCTTCTAGCTCCTGGTGCAAGGTACAGAGAGCCAGGGGTTCGAAATTAATTCGGAGCCCTCTACCAGTACCTCTCTCATTGCCAATGCGCTGCTTCGAGAAGTTATACACCCCTTACCATACCATAACATACGATGCGATACGATACCGCACCGTACCTTGCCGTATTATGCCTTGCCGTGCTATGACATGGCATACCATCTACCTTAGGCGATGCCAGTACCGCCAAGAAAAAGACAGAAAACTAAAGAAGTGCGCCTATTGGGCCATCTGAAAACAAAGCTTTCGAACAGTTCAGCGATATTCCCGGATTTCCTTGGAAATTATAACTCGGAGTTTTTTTCTGAAGCCCCTGATTTTCCGCAGCTCACGGAGGTTATCTTTTGGAAAGTGTCCCTCAATTCTAAGTGTTTTTGCCACTCAAACGCCAGTTAGGTTTATGCTATCTCCAGCTTTCTTCCTACGTTTAAACATAACTAGTTCACTATACTTTACCGATCTCTAGAACTGCGGCGTCCCCTGAAGGTATTTCACAAAATGAAACAATTGCTACAACGAAGTTACTTGCGCAAGGCAAATACTGCGGCTACAGTCTTTGTAACGGACGCAGTCTACGCAGGCATCGCAGCGAACGCTCAGTGAAAGATTCTGATTCACATGGAGGTTGGTTGCAATTACTACGCAAGCTATAACCGTGGTGCGGACTTATACCTAACGAAAGGTAAATCAGCATAACGGATAGCTCGACTTATATGAAGTTTTGGTTTATTTATACCGGCTTTAACGTTCCAAAGCTATTCAGGCTATGAGGGACGCTGTAGAAGAAGGCTCCGAATAATTTCGACCACTGCGGTTCTTTAATGTGCATTAACATCGCACAGGTTCTCTCAGATCATGAATGACAGCTTACCAATATCCCTGAAGAGAAAAGTATACAACAGCTGTATCCTACCGGTACTCACCTATGGGGCAGAAACGTGGAGGCTAAAAAAGAGGGTTCAGCTTAAGTTAAGAACAACGCAGCAAGCTATGGAAAGGAAAATGATAGGTGTAACCTTAAGAGATCGGAAGAGGGCGGAGTGGGTGAGGGAACAAACGCGGATTAATGACATCTTAGTTGAAATCAAGAGGAAGAAATGGGCTTGGGCAGGGCATGTAATGCCAAGGCAAGATAACCGCTGGTCCTTAAGGGTAACGGAGTGGATTCCAAGAGAAAGCAAACGTAGCAGGGGACGGCAGAAAGTTAGGTGGGCGGATGAGATTAAGAAGTTTGCGGGGATACAGTGGCGGCAACTGGCAAAGGATAGGGTTAATTGGAGAGACATGGGAGAGGCCTTTGCCCTGCAGTGGGTGTAGTCAGGCTGATGATGATGATGATGATGAACATCGCACAGTACACGGGCTTCTAGCATTTCGTCTCCAACGAAATGTTACCACCGATACCGGGAACGAACCCGCGTCTTTCGGGTCAGCAGCCGAGCGCCATAATCACTGAGTCACCACGGCGGCTTTGTATGCAGTTTTCAACCACTGCTGAAGTGTTTTCGAAATCATATGCCGGTCACATATAGATACCGAGCCAACTTTCCTCCTGAGCTCTATCTAAGCTACTTTAGGGCATAATAAACTTGAATAACTTCAACTAAAGAACCAGCTTGGTCCCACCCGACCATAATGATCACCCAACGTCCTTCCTAAAGCAAGCAAGCTAAAGAAAGGAAAAAAAAACTGATTTCTTTTTGACAGGTGAAATCACCCTTCCTAGTTGCCTTTGCAGGCATTTTTTTCTCTCACATAGATGGTTTTCATTCTTTGATCCGGTACCCCGGCGAAGAAAGGGAATTCCAGGCATGCTTCCGAGAAAAAACCTCCAAGATTTCTTCCTCTTTTACTTTCTTTTTCGCGCACTTCCCATTAGCACAGATTCCAATGCTGAAACGACCTTCACCGAAGCCAAGACTTCATTCACGTCATTACCTTTTCTTTTTCTGCACTAAGGCCGTTCACTGGTGGACATCAGATTCTGCAATCATGGGCCGCCGGCGCCTTTATCAACAGGCGGGAACGTGCTGCTCTTCCCATCTTCCTCGCTCCCGCCTTTCCTGCGGCGTCCTGAAGCGACGTCGACCTTCATCTCACGCTGCCGCAAACGTGCCGTGAGTGGGGACTCACACCCAATAATGCCCACTGAGAGTTTATTAATATGAAAACAAAATACTCCGTAAAGGCTGGCGCTGAAAGCAAGCACAGCACCGGGTTCGGTTATTATTGCGTGTAGCACATGAACAAACTTCCAGATGATTTTATCGATGAATGTTTATTCTCCAAAGCAACCCCTTCGGTCTACAAGACACGATGTAGACAGGCTATGGAAGAATTCAGGCCTCCTGATGTTCATAAATCTGCAACAAGTCCTCAGTGCACGGGCGTTATTGCATTCGGCCTCGATCGAAGAGACGCCGACCCCACAGCTGGGACCGAATGCACGACCTTTTGAGTCAGAAGCCATAACGGGCGGAAGGCTGCAACTTTACAAATGATGCATTTGAGTGCAAAGCTGCGATGCGACATCGTTCTCCTTGGCATAATTTTTAGCCAGTGATAAAAGATGAAAGGTGACGAGTTTTGCCGCACCCGTAAAATAGAGAAGTATAAATTGGACCGGCCAAGGCATCAGAAGTCATAAAATAAAAGAACCAATAAAGTAATAAAACACACGGAAAATGCCTCAGAGATTCTATCGTGTGTTTAAACTTCCCTCAAGTGTTGACTCTTTCAGTCACTCGTTTACTTGCCTTTCCACAATCAATTACATGCGCCTTCCCGGAGGGCCTGACTGTCTGGGACGGCAGCAGGCAGCGTAAACAACATACCAGGGCCGCAAAAGGGATTTCATAACACTCGAGGTAATCCTCGCAACCCGCCGCCAGAAGACCACGTAAGACAAAACCATCGACGAATCCATCGCCCAAAAGAAAGGTAAAATTCTCGTAGTTGAATCAGCGCAACGCAGTATTCGGGCGCAGGTGAAGAACTGCTCGCTTTATGTTTCTTTCTCAGCTTCTCAGCGCTATTCAAGACGAGAAATTGAATATCCTGCATCATAGGTAGCTTGGAGAGCAGCGTGCATGCGTTCAGTGGCCTACGTTGTTGTTTGTGTGGGAGGAACACACGACTGGTGTGTGTTTAGAGGCAGAAAAAATAAATAAAGAGAAAGCTGAAAAACTGCTCACGCCGCTAGGCGGAACCGAGCTTTCCGGAAACGCAACTTTTTGAACTTACAGCGGCATCTGAGGGCGCTTTTTTACAGTTTCCATGTTGTATAAGTAGCCCAGCGTTTTTAAAATTATTTTAGGAACAGTAAAGAAGAATGAGTGGTGAAAAAGGAAACCACGTTCAGCTTTGCATTATGTTCTCTTCTTTCCACGCAGCAGTTTTTTTCTCCTTTTTTTGATTCTTTGGTAAATTGGTTCTTAAGTAAAAGAAATGGCGCAGTATCTGTCTCACATATATCGGCGGGCAACTGAATAGCGCCGTAAGGGAAGGGAGGAAGGTGAAAGTTAAAGAAGAAAGAGAGAAAGAGGTGCCGTAGTGGAGGTCTCCGGAATAATTTCGGCCATCTAGGTATCTTTCTAAGACGGTTTTGACAGAAGGATATAAAGAGAAAGAAACAATAATAGAACTCCGCACAACAAAGGTTTCATTGAACAGCTCTCAGCCTGATAGTCTGGCGATCTATGTTTAGCTGCATTTTAGAGCAGCTCGATTAACTCCAGGCCTTCTGTTCTGACGTCCAGGTTTAAACTCTGGCATGCTGTCCGTGAATGAGTGTCTTTGTTGCTTATTAAAAGTTGAGTCAAGTACTCCTTTTATTGAGTTGAGCTTGACGCAGACCCATGTTTCGTCTTTAGCTGGAACACTGCTGTGGAAAGACTGTCCCTACTAGATTATATCTGAAGCATAAACGTAATGTACAGTTTCGGCGTCGAACCACCTGAACTCAAGCTTTTTTTGGAATCAAGCTGTTGGTCCAAAAGCACGAAATTTACTGAACCAGAGACCGGGTTATGCGTTCCGAAGCAGAGTATACGTAGACATAACTACTGGCGTAGAAAGACATGGACAGATCAGGGGAAGCAGCAGAATACGGGCATTGTGCGGCTTCAACGGCTATAATCGCACTGCGCGACATGGCGGATCCCTTGATAGTCACGGCAGAGTTTCTGACCCACAACCATGGCAAAAAAAAAAGGAAGCAATCAAGTGCAGGCCTAAGCGCAGTTACTATAGCGATGTCGGGTCACGCTAGAATTCTGTGAAAGAGGTACAAAGAACCAAGTGTGTTAGGGTCGCTTTTCGTTTTCAAAGAATATTTATTCGTAGACTCAGTGGGACCAATACTTAAACTATTGGTTCGTCGACCATTTCAACTGGCCGGCGGAAACAAGGGGCGGGAAGTATCCAACTTTACTTACGTCCTAAGACGCACGGCGAGCCTCTTGAATGCGGTCCAGCAGTAAAACGACCACGATGGCGGACAGCACTGACCACGACGCCGTTCCGAGCAACGAGCGAGTCGCTGACGCAAGCGGCCGAGTTCTCGTTTTTCTGTACGGAGTAAAGAGTAGCCCGGGGCGGGGTTTCCTCACGATGGACACGCGCCCATATTCTTGGCCACCGCGGTCGCACGGCGCGCTTTGTCGCCTCCCGATGGCCAGCAGCTGTCGTCCCATTGATCCCGGCCGATTTCTCCTCTACAGTGCGAGTGGTTTCTCTGCTGGCCCCGGGCAGCAACCGCGATCGAATGAAGCGCTCGGCCATCCGTGCTATTCACTCCCGACGGTCTTCGCTTCGGCGTCATTCCACGGATAGAGCTCCTCGCTTCTGGAGGACCGTTTCGGAAAGAATATTTCCTTTTTATTTTTTTTAGAAGACCAAGCGCAGCCTTCCTTTTATGGTCTCCTCTCATTTTTCGTTGTTAAGAAGCCGACTTTTTTCATCGAGCGGGACCCAGCTGGTATGCAATGCCTTTCATTTCTTGATGCCGACAGTTTTCTATCGTTTTTACAGCAACTGTCTATTTTTTCGCTTTACAGTGTTGTGTCAGCACTTATGAATTTTATGTCCTTGGAACGCAAAAAAAAAAAAAAAACCTTTTTTATGCTCTTCGGAAAGGTGTTTTTTTTTTTTTTCCAATTTAAGAATAAATCTTGGTATCACAGTACAGATATTTTAAAGGAAGCTGAAAGAAATTTGCGGAATCATGTTTCGGCTTTAACTTTTCTAAGCCAACCCGGCTCTTTCACACCGGTCTATTGGCCGTAGCGGCGCCGATTCCTTGTGAACTAGACGCCAAACAAGATTTTTTTTTAATGAAGTGCCTTCAAGGAGTTACACAAGTAGCGGCAAACTGTCGATAGCAAACATGCGAGGATGATATTGCCACATGGTGAGATTGGTGGCGCCACGGTTGTAGATCTTCTCATTTGAAACAAAACCGTTCTGCTGGATAACAGGTGTTAAATGCTACATAGATTAAAATGAACAAGGGCTGGGGGCGAGCTTCAGGGGATAGTGGACTGAGGCTCACTCTCAACCTTCGTTCGTTTCATTTTACGATGTCAAAAATATCTTCCTGCTTTGTCTCCACCATGTTTGGTTTATTGGTTTATTGGGGTTGTACGTCCCAAAGCGACTCAGGCTACGAGGGACGCCGTAGGGAAGGGCTCCGGTAAATTCGGCCACCTGGGGTTCTTTAACATGCACTGACATCGCACAGTACACGGGCCTCTAGAATTTTGCCTGCATCAAAATTCGGGCGCCGCGGCCAGGATCGCACCCGCGTCTTTCGGGCCAGCAGCCGAGTGCCGTAACCACTGAGCCACCGCGGCGGGGCTGTCTCCACCCTGTGTCAAAGCCTGTTGTCATAGACGGGATGATGCTTGTACTCTGATGCTTCCCATGTTCGGGGTGTCTTCTCTATCGAGAGAAGGAATTACGGCGGAAATGTTTAAATTTTGGAGGTTTGTGAGCAACACTGGGGTGTCCATGTAGGGCAGGCGCTGTGGTTTGGCGGAAGTGGGCGCATCATTGACAACAGTGCCGAGGCCCTCAAACAGGTATCGCAGGATGACAAAGGCGCGCAAGAGGGGAGACGAGATTGATTTTGAAATCAAACGATTCGAAACTTCCGCGCACCAAGCGAGAAAAAAACGGCTGTGGTAGAGGCATTGACCAGCAGGGCCAGCGATCATCGAGAAGTTGAGGTGTTCCACTGTTCCTTGGGATTTTAAGAAGTGAATTTTATCGCGCAGCCCTGCGTGAAAGTTCGTAGTACCCCTTGGTGTTCCCCGAGCTGTGCCTTGCGGCTGGTCCTGTGCTCGCAGCACGGGCTTGTAAGCTTACTGTGCATCGAGCTAAACTGAACTTCGCTTCAGGATCCCGGAGCTGTCAAACTCAGCCATAACATCCGCGGAGCCACTCTGGAGCAAGAACGCGCACTCCGAGCTGTCCTCTTTCTACTGTCATCACTCCTCTTTTGCATGGAGGTCCCATGACTGTTTGCTGTTCATCCACAAGTTGGGGCGCCCAAAGGTGCAACCTTATCATTTGAACCGTTTTCCCACCGGCAGGCGTCTCGGCTTGTAATTGCTTAGAAGACGGTATCGGTGCGCCACCTGCTGCCACCAGCAACGTGATATTCGCAGCGATAGCAATTGCTCCAAATTAGCCTCGTTTACAACAGCTCTTCGCCAGCGGGTCGAGACTGGCCGTGCCAGGCCGCGTTGATATGAACCCGTTTTTGACAGGCCGAGATCCCCGCTGCACCTAGTGTCTAGCAATGAAACCACGCGCACACGCTAGAGGAAAGGCAGGAAGAACGCCAAGACAAACAGTTCTCGGTACCCTGCGCAGTCGGTTGAGGTGTCCAGCGAGTTGTGAAACAGTTTCCACGCCTTTCATTTCCTGATAACCAATCATTCTTCCATGCGCACCAGCCCGACCAGAGAGGAGGAAAAGAGAGGAGGCGCAGGCCCGACGCGGCAGCGTGCACACGCGCCTTACAAACGGGTCAGGCCGAGCCAACCTATCGCCTGCAGTCGGACAGGCCAAGCCCGACCCGACGGTGGCGTAGCTAGACCCCTTAACGTCTACAATGGGCCCGACAGCCGCTCTTCAGCCCGACAGGCCTACTCGATGCGACTTTGCCATTCTCATGTAAACGCCTAAAAAGGCACACACAGCGCCCTTCCACCCGCGGCGCACCGGTTGCTTCAGCGTGCACTTAGCTGAAAACTTTTCGGGCCGAATGTATTCGAAAGTTCGCTTCGTGTTCTACCTCCGGTTGGCCACGGTTCCTGGCGATATGTTCGCTTGAGCTTGCCGCCAAACGGGAGCAACAAGCATTTCATGCTTAAAAAAGCACAGGTACTAGGCAGTGGGCATCGTGGTAGATTCAGCGCTGAGTCGTACGACATACTTCTAGGGGGCGGAGGGTGGGCTACCTATGAAAGTAGTGGTGATTGTGGTGGTTTGGCTACCTTTGCTGGCTGCAAGGAATAATGGGCTACTCGGAGGTGAGTTGCATAGGCGGTGCAAGCCCATCGCATTCGGTTAAGCGCACAGCAACGCCAGTTTACCCGTTTTTAGTTCAGTTGGCGAATTATGCAAGCTTAGTAAGCCAAGGGTACATTACTTTTTAAGGAGCGGGGCTTGGGAGAGGTCATGTATAATTAGGTTACATGCCCTATCCTTTCAGGTCGTGGAAAGGGTGCAGCAAAAGTGGATTTTTTCCTCTTTGAAACTACTTTAATCAAACATCTGGCCATTAATAACCACCTACGCCTGCTATGTGGTGTCCCTGAGACGCTGCCTCAATTTTTAATCATTCTCACTCCTTTCTCCAGCTTTCTTTTAATGCGAACAGACACACTTGCAGCACGAGCACACGCCGTTTTTATTGGCGTAAAAGCAACGGAAAAGAAATAGAGTAACTAGAGCAAATCTTTTTTTTTTCGATGTTTTCCTTATTTCGTGTGCATTCACGAACAGGCTGGGAACGTGGACACGTGGGGCCACTAAGCTATCGCTGGAGGAAATTTGCGAACACTCTAAGGAGGTAAAAATATCAAAGAAAAAAGTTAACCCAGGAGAAAAACCATAACTTTCCCCACTTCGAAGCCTAATCGAACAGAGTCGCTATCGAGCGTGCTTGTCGCACACGTCGGCCGTCCTCGGAGACATTCGTTCAAGGGCAAACCTATAGCACGGAGCCAAGTTCTCCGAAGCAATGCAGAGAAGAGTACCTTGTACAGAGTCTCCACGGCCCAACGTCAGCTGCGCTGCTTCTAAGCACGTTCTGCGGCCCACCCGGGCTTAAACGAGGGAGAAGAAGATCGAGTCGACATCAAAGAACCTACCCCCCCCCCCCCCCCCCCCGGCCGTCGGACCGAAAGATGTCCCCGAGTGAAGCGCGCGCTTATGTACTAGGCCCCAATAGCCGCAACGCTGCAGCTCGGAGAACGTGATCGTACAGCGAACGCAGAAGTGAAGTACATCTTTCCGCTTTTGTGTGTGCGTAGATTGGCAATTATATCCGCACTTTCTTTATTGCCCTATGAAGTTAACCTACCCCGAGGCTGTACTCTTTCTGTGTACAACGGGGTACCGTTCTTTTTCGTTCTGTTTCTCGTTTTAGCGCTTGCTCTTCAATTCCGCCTTTTCGAAACTCGCTGCTTCTTGCAGTAGTAAGCTTCTTTCCTTTGGTAAACCACCGTTTGCTTTTACGTATCACATTTAAATTGGACTCGTCTTAATGCGCACAATACAGTTCACGTCACGGTTTCACTGCGCGTGTGCAGAACAAAAAGAATTCCTGCAAGCTTACGTTCCTGAGTCTATCAGTTTGAATGCGCTAAAAAGTTCCCCTGCGTGCTCTTCAGGTCGACTGTAATTTAACTGTTCAAAACCCAGTCAAACAGCGCTTATCCTCACGGGTCTCAGAGCCCGTGCGCGTGTTGGCCACTCTATGTTGGTGTCACGCCGCAGCTAGCGTGCGTCGTGGTAAAGTGTGAGGGGTGTCGCCGAAAGGGAGCAGGGGAATGCGCAGACAAAAGGAGAAAGACTTAAAACGGCGTTAGAGTGCGAGGGTCGCGCTTCTCGGCCCCAGCGAGTGGGGAATGGTTTCTTCTAGGAAGTCCGGCCGAAACCCGAGACGACGACAGGACGGCTGGGATGGACTGGCGCTGTTCTTGTTTTCGTTCTTGCTAGCTGGCCAGAGCGGCTAACAGTGGAGCGTGTGTTTTGAATTGTGTTTGTTTCCTTCTGTTGTAATAGCTTTTAGTTAGCCATGGCTGCTTAGAGCGAGGTGTGTGTTTTATATTGTTTACTTGTCTTTTGCCTTGTGACCTCTTACTTCTAAACGACGGCGGGAAAGTCGTCGATTGGCTAAGAAGTAAGTTTTGGCGGGAGGATTGTTTATTGGCGGAGGATGGAGTTTTTGGCGGGAATGTGACGAGATGGGTGCGCGCGAAGGAGAGCTCCGAGGTTGGGTGTGTGGCAGCCGGACAGATCGGTCGTGTGTGGCCGGTGGTGGTCCAGGGGCCGACAGCGTAGAGTTGGAGACGCGAGTTAGTTGAGCGGCGGCCGGACGGGTTGGCCGTGTGTTGGCCGGCGGTGGTCCGGAGTCGTGGAAGTTTTGAGGTTTTATATTTAGTTAAAGTGGAGAGGCCGAAATCATTCGGCATATGTAAATAAGTTGTATATACATGTGTAATAAATAATTTCTTGAAGAAAGCCTTCCAAGTGCCTCACCATCCGAAGACCTGCACACCTGTCTAAACCCACCAGTCGCAAAGTACGTCCCCCGGGTCACTCACGAGACCCGCCCTCTAGGACTCCGCATCAACATCAAGGAGAACAACATCAACAACGACAGAGCAGAGAGGGAAAAAAAAATCGTGACTGGCGCAGCCGACAGGATTCGCAAGGGACCGCTGCTTTGCGACGGGAACGAGCAAGACAGAGGCAACTCAGGTTGAGAAGACGTCGATTTGGTCAGCTCACGAGGAACGTTTGCCCTTGGGGGGCGAAGAGAAGTCGAAAACCGGACGTCAAGAAAGAAGAAAGAAGAAACAAGAGACAGCAGAGGGATCTTCACCGATCATCACCGATCATCGCAGCTTCGACACCAGTGTAGGTGGGAAGAAGAATCGTGGACGCCAACAGAGGAAAGGAGGACGGACTTGAATTGAAGAGGACTTGAGAGTGTGGCGGCGTTGCGTAACAGGACTTGTGGCGTGTCAGCGTGAAGTTCATTGCGAGAGAACCCTGGAACTTGATGTGATTGATGACCTTTGAAGAGAAGGCGGCGAAAGAAAAACGGTGAGCGAACAGCGCTGCTCTCAAACTTTGTGCTTTATGCTTACGAGGGGAAAGAGTAAACTACTGTCGCCGGAGATGGATAGTAGCATGACTGAGGGAATGAGCGAGACAAGCACGGAAAACGGCCAATCTGGGCCCAAAATGCAAATTGAATTAGAAATTGAAAAGATGAGGCTAGAGAGGGCCAAAATTGAATTCGAGACAGAAAAATTACGCAGACAAGGCACAGCTGATCTGTCAGAGGGGAAAGAAGCAGCAAAATACTCCACAATGCTGAGCACCGTCCTGCCTCGAATGCCAAAAGATGAGTCGCTTATTCCGGGGTGGTTCGATTCGGTGGAGATGTTGTTTCACTCTTTCAGAGTACCGGAAAGCGTGCAGTCTGTCACTCTGATCCCGTACCTCACTGACCGCATGCGATCAATGGCGATGCAAAGTGGGACGAAAGAAATACTTCACTATAAACAGCTGAAGGACGTAATTCTGAGGGAGTTGCGATTAAGCCCGGCAGAATACAAAAGAATGTTTGACACGGCTACGAAAGGACCGCAAGAATCATGGCGCCAATTCGGCTACCGACTGCGCAGCTATTACTCATATTATATCAGCAGTAGAAAAGTGACCGAAAAGGATGAGCTGATGGAGCTGGTAGTGGTTGATAAAATGAAAGAGGTCCTGTGTAATGACGCGCTCCGACAGATAGCTCTCCAAGAAAACAAAAATTGGCTTAAAATCGACGGACTTGCAGAGGTGGCCGAGGCTGTGGAGAGCAGCCGCGGGAAGACACCGGGGACAGGCGGTCCACGCATGAGGACGGTCAGTGGTGAAGGATGTAGAAGAGAGGTGGCTGGAACGTCGCAACTTCACAGGGAAGGACAAATGGAGGTTGAGTATGCGCAATTTAATGCACATACGACGATGCGCCAGTGTTACCGTTGTGGCCGACAAGGTCATATGGCTAGGGAGTGTCGTGAAATGGAAGTAAATGGCGGAAACAGAGATATAGGTGTTCATAACGTTGCTACGGAGGAGCATTCTGCCGGCAGGGAATGGGAGCAGGATAGGGGAAAGAACCCAGCGTCTCCCCTCTGTTACCGCTGTGGCCGATTAGGGCATATGGCCCGAGAATGCCAAGAGACGGAGGTCAGGAAGATTACAGCCAGAGTGATAGAAGTAACCCCTCACAGCGCTGAAATTCTGTGCCAGGATCGGGAGCCAAAAGCCAGCACTCAGTTGACGGAGACGCATAAGGTGGGCGATGTCTCCCTCTGCTCGGGGGAATCAATAATCTTGGCGCGACTTGATTCGGGCGCGGACATCTCAGTGGTCAGGAGGTCACTGCTGCCGGAGGAAATGGTAGGTGCACAAGGCAAAGTGGCATTGAAGGGAGCCTTCGGGCACCAGATTGAGGCTGAGCTCGCGTGTGTGCCGCTGAGAGTCGATCCGGGGGGCTTACCCGTGGGCATCCTGTGCGCAGTGACAGAGGAGCTGGCGAGCGAAATTGACTGCTTGGTAACAGTGAATGATTATAATGAACTGGTAAAGCAGAAGGAACCCCTGAGCACGAAACATGAGAGCAGCGATGTTCGAGGCTCGCCTTGGTGGACTGTTGTTGTGGTTGCTTTCCTTTTTGTTTGCATGCATGCTTTTTGCATTAACCTTCCCTTGAAACATGTAATCTTGTGGCGTATGGTGTGGTGTGTAGAAGTGTACCTTGCTTTCATGTACTTGGATGCCTGTATTCTTTTTTGGAGTGTATCTCGGTGTGTATCTCAGGGGGAAGATTTAGTGCATTCTCGCACTAGAGAGAGGGGCGGCGGCTTGAGGCAGCCTAAAGGAGAAGCATGCTTTGTTCGGAACTGGCAAAAAAAAAAAAAAAAAGGTCGGGTGAAAGAATTGAGAACAAGGGGGGAGGTGTCACGCCGCAGCTAGCGTGCGTCGTGGTAAAGTGTGAGGGGTGTCGCCGAAAGGGAGCAGGGGAATGCGCAGACAAAAGGAGAAAGACTTAAAACGGCGTTAGAGTGCGAGGGTCGCGCTTCTCGGCCCCAGCGAGTGGGGAATGGTTTCTTCTAGGAAGTCCGGCCGAAACCCGAGACGACGACAGGACGGCTGGGATGGACTGGCGCTGTTCTTGTTTTCGTTCTTGCTAGCTGGCCAGAGCGGCTAACAGTGGAGCGTGTGTTTTGAATTGTGTTTGTTTCCTTCTGTTGTAATAGCTTTTAGTTAGCCATGGCTGCTTAGAGCGAGGTGTGTGTTTTATATTGTTTACTTGTCTTTTGCCTTGTGACCTCTTACTTCTAAACGACGGCGGGAAAGTCGTCGATTGGCTAAGAAGTAAGTTTTGGCGGGAGGATTGTTTATTGGCGGAGGATGGAGTTTTTGGCGGGAATGTGACGAGATGGGTGCGCGCGAAGGAGAGCTCCGAGGTTGGGTGTGTGGCAGCCGGACAGATCGGTCGTGTGTGGCCGGTGGTGGTCCAGGGGCCGACAGCGTAGAGTTGGAGACGCGAGTTAGTTGAGCGGCGGCCGGACGGGTTGGCCGTGTGTTGGCCGGCGGTGGTCCGGAGTCGTGGAAGTTTTGAGGTTTTATATTTAGTTAAAGTGGAGAGGCCGAAATCATTCGGCATATGTAAATAAGTTGTATATACATGTGTAATAAATAATTTCTTGAAGAAAGCCTTCCAAGTGCCTCACCATCCGAAGACCTGCACACCTGTCTAAACCCACCAGTCGCAAAGTACGTCCCCCGGGTCACTCACGAGACCCGCCCTCTAGGACTCCGCATCAACATCAAGGAGAACAACACCAACAACGACAGAGCAGAGAGGGAGAAAAATCGTGACTGTTGGACTTTATTAATCGTCGTCTTCCCTCACTTTATTTTTTTGGTCTATAAGCAGAGGAAAAAAAAAAGTTCTGCACGTTTAAAGGATACATGTCCTTCATTTTGAATCTGAAAAAAAAAAAGAGCTTTGTAAGTGATGTGCTGGAGATGCAGTTTTCAAGAAGTAATTAGCTCGTGCTGTCGTGTATCTCAAGACTTTCCGTCTAATATTCACAAATACCTGTATCGACCGTTATTTCTAATGGCGTAGGATTTTGTAGAGGGAAATTAAAAGAAAGTGGAAAGATAAACTTCTGACGAATGTCTCGAGACACGATGCTCGCTCTCGAGAGAGCTCAGGTAATGCTATGCGGACTGAACCCTGGGGATGTAAAATAGAAGAAAAAAAAAAAATAGCTGAAAGGATTTTTCCCCTCCTTAGGTGCGAAAAAGTCACAATCATTTCCGTGCTGTGCCTGGTTCTCGCGCCCTCCCTCCCTCCCTCCCTCCCTCTCTCCCTCCCTCCCTCCCTCCCTCCCTCCCTCCCTCCCTCCCTCCCTCCCTCCCTCCCTCCCTCCCTCCCTCACTCCCTCACTTAAAGCTCGCTGGTGCCAGACTCACTTGAATCACGTGACGACACAGGATCCATTTTACACGGTGGCCTCCATTCCTCGGTCTACACGTACTCAATGGCGGGGGCTACCTAAATAGGCTCCCATTAGCCAGTAGGTGAAACTATAGTTTTAGCCAGGACAGCAGCTTGGGCATGTTGGTTATTCATTCTTGATGGAACAGCGCAAAACATCGGGACAAGAGACAAGCGCTGACTTACAACTGGTTTTTATTTCGAAGAAACATTGCTTCTTATACCTTCTTCACCCTCTCAAAAAGCACATGCGTCGCAACCATATCGTTCAAGCGTCCACAAAAAAGCATAAGACAAATAATCACAGATACTTATAATCACATTTTTAACATGTTAAATTCTTTCTTAGTCAAAGCTACAGACGCTTGAACGATATGGTTGCGACGCATGTGCTTTTTGAGAGGGTGAAGAAGGTATAAGAAGCAATGTTTCTTCGAAATAAAAACCAGTTGTAAGTCAGCGCTTGTCTCTTGTCCCGATGTTTTGCGCTGTTCCATCAAGTATAGTTTTAGGTTGCGATACACAACCAGGCGGACGCTTTTCACCCCGGAGAAAGTTTTGTCACAATTACTGGTTCAGCGGTATATTTGTCGCCTCTTGCCAAAACATCCCTTTAAAGGATTTCTGATGACAGTATCAAGCTGGCCTGCATCGATAAATTACAGCGTGCTAACGACAAAGACGATGCTTTCACTGAAAACGCAGCTTTGCTTAAGCTACGAAAAGGCAAAATATGAACTAAAGGTGTCGCTACCACCGGCCGATTTTGCGTAAACTGCGGCGCATCGACAGTTTTTTAGCCGCAGATCCCAAGAAGCTAGGCTACACTGCCATTCGCTTAAAAACGACCACCACAGAGGTTTTTTTGGTATAGACGTCGCGAAACAGAACGCAGTGGCGGGAAGATTTTCATATGCCATTCTCGCAGCAATAAATGAGTGTTTTGCAGTCGCACAAACATCAACATAGCCAGAAAGGGCGAAAATTCGATTTTTTTTTTTCTGGGGAGAAACAAATAAACTGGAATCGTCCTCAGTGTCACTTTAAGGCACTCTAAGAGGGGTTGCCATGCTAGACCCGGTAGCACTAACCCTTGTGATTGCGAATACCTGAAAAAGCATTCGATATATGCTTTCTCGGTTTTCAAAATATATTTAGGACTACACACAAACTTTACTGCACGCAAGTGACATAACGCTAAGAGACGACTGCGCTTGCTTGAGAAGTTGATACAAATATAGCCATGTTCTGCGCCACATTGCTTATTTTGCTCGTATACTGTTTTCGCATTTACCAGTAGTGGCGGCTCAGTGAATTTGCGTTCAGCTGCTATCGCAAGGTCGTAGGATTGAATCAGGGCCTCGGCGATCAAATTTCAGTGGAGGCGAAATACAAAAGCACCCTTACGATGCGCACTAGCATTGCTGTGGAATGTCAAGTGCACGCTAAAGAACCTCAGGTGGCAGAAGATAAACCCGATCGCTCCACTATGGCGCCTCCTCGTCTCTCTTCCTTAATTCCATCATCCACAATCCAAGGCTTTTTTACTACAGGAAAGGCTTTTAGGGTAGATGAGCAAAGAACAAAGTTGCAGACGCTGTCCTCTTGCCTTCGTTGCCTACTCTGCAGCCTTGATACATATTAGCTCCTCGGCATTGCAGTCGGCTTTCTTATGAACCTGGGCGTTCTCTTATTCGCTTAGCGCCACTGGCGGCGCGTGGAGAAAGCATTGCGCCATGCAGCCAGAACGGAAATGCAATGACGATAACCGGCGAGCTCCTACACGCTTCTAGGCAGATTATTCGCGGAAAGTGTGCGGTGTCTTATTCTCGCGACTAATTGGTTTCCGGAGACGTATGACACGCACGCGTTCGCTGCACGATGCCAAGAGGAGAAAGTTAGGAAATCGATCTTCGGGTTTCTTCGTATGGGATGAGAGGCCTTGTAGTTTAGGCGGCGCAGTAAAGGGCAGAAACTGAATGGCTTGATAGAGACGAGATAATAAAGAAGATTGGTCTTGCTGGGAAAAAATATACCAGGAATCGAACCGCATGTGGGTAACACATTTCTGTGACACAGTTGGACACGAAAAGTGAGAAATGAGACGGAGTAGAATATTAGGGAAACTAAGATGTCTTTTTGTTTCGCTATTATAAACATTTTTTTTTGGCCTCTCGTGTGGATTATATCCTGCATAACATTTCTGATCACGGCACGTGCGCGCGAAAAATGTTCACAAACATAATATTCAAAGATAAATTTTTGTAAGGGAAAGTTAAAAAAAAGCAAATGCATTCATTGAAATTATACTTCGGGACGTTAACATGTTGTGCAAGATATTTGCTTTCGACATCTGTTAAGAGGCATGGCTTTCATATCATTAAGACGAAACCGATCCCGACCCTTTTCTAGAGGCATTTTATATCTTGACATGCCTTCCTGCTGCATCACTATCGTCACATACTTCCGTTCAACTTCCTTGTGGCCTGATGTATTTCACCGACACAGGTTATTTGACGCCGATATGTCAAAATTATCAACAGGGCTTCTTTGGCGCCATCAGCATAGAACCAGGCGCCTCACTACACGAAACTTAAGCGCTCCTGAATTTCTTAAGGGACTCGGGGTTGCATTCCCGCCTATAATCTTTAAGTTTTCAGTGCGCGCCCTCTGTCCCTGCGACATAGTGGTCGCTGGACACTTAGAAAACTTATTTCCTTGCCGCTCTTTTTCCTTTTTTCCACTTTGTTCCCCTCCCCAAGTGTAGGGTAGCCAACTGGGCATCGCCTGGTTAACCTCCCTTTCTTTCCGTCCTTTTCTCTCTCTCTCTCTGCTCCGCCTTTTCTCCTCCTCTTTCTCCTCCTCCTCCTGTAAGGAAGTAATGCGCAGCACTAAGGCGAAACTGATGGAGTGGAAGCAGCAGTTGAAGAAGATGGCCTTTGTCCGAAAACAAAAAATAAAGAAAGGAGTCCTCGACAAAATAAAATACACAAGTTGTTATCAGCAATCGGTGAAAAAGCGTTTGTATACCAGTTGCACAAAGCGTTCGTACGGTGTCTGCAAATATTTTCCATACTGCAACCTCGTGACGCTATTAGCATTTCTTTGGCTCTAAAATTTGCATTACGAGCTGCCCTTTCCTCCATATGTTATTGACATTTGAAAGTGTTATTTGTCTGTCTGTAAAGGGTGCTCTTTCGCAGCATTGGTCTATGCGTGGCGAAGCATCACATCACAGAGTGCGATTAAGTCCGCGTGTTATGCAGATGCTACAGAATTTCGGGGTCTTCTAATAATATACACGCCCATGGGCGCTTATCATTGCACATATCAGCCGAATGTATTGTATAGTACAGTCTCCAACAGTAAATTCTGTGAGCTGATTTTTGAAAAATTACTTTTGCTACAAAAGAAAAACAATACGTTTAAGTCGATACACTGCCACAAGGAACTCGAAATATTCAGAAAATTATTCCGTTGTCTTTTTTTTCGTTTAACTGAATGCGCCACGTGCGGATCCCTGGGTCCGAGAAAAGGGTGGTTAGAAAATAAGCGAAAAAAATAATAAGCAAGTAAGGAACGGTATTGAAACCTCCTGTATCCACACAACAATAACTTGTCCAAGGAACTGATAAGTATGAGTGATTTCAGTCTGATGCTGCACTAAGAAAAGAAGAAAACCTAAGTGCGTTTTTTCTTTAATCTCATAGTGGATTGGCTTCTTGACATAATGACGTTTTGTGTTTGTTATTAGCAGAGGCACAAGCTAAAGCCAACAGGTCGAGAAGACAATCGTCTTAACTGCTTTTCTTTTTTGTGATTCCGATGACAAGCACATAATTTCTCCCCATAAACTTGAAGCAGTTGAACCTGGACAGTTCAATACAAACCTAACTGTCCGTCCTTGAACCTTTTCATGATCCTTAATATCAAAGCGATCGCGTGCTATGCATGCGTATTGCACTTTTGCCCTGTTAAATGAAAAGCAGCAGATCAATATCAACCTTTTTACTCTTCTTTTCGCGAGGGGCCCTGCAAAGATCACAATCAAGAGAAGGCGAAACAGCTCCTGCCGGAAAAGCTGCCGCAAAGCCAATCCCGGCGCCGGCTGACAAATGGCGGGGGCGCAAATCTCCCAGAAAGCCTGCAGCCTTTGAAAAAGATCGAGAAACCCGGCCAAATCCGCGGTACCGCCTTCACTGCTATTCCCGATGAAATTACCCGCGGCGACCTCCGGCGGCTTCTCCGCTCGCCGAGTTGATTTATAGCTCCGCACGAAGGAACTCGGCTGAAGCGCGTTGCCCACACATATACGCATGCCGCGATGCGGCACGCTGCTGGCAGAGATCCCGTTATCACGAGCCAGTGGCAAATCCTACACATATGAGCTAAAGTTTAGAGACAGTAGAAACCGCCAAGGAAAAGTAAGAACTTTGGACTGAAATGGAGCACAGCGGACCTTAATCAGGTTTGTTTCTTTTGATTTTGCTTTCAGCGATAGCTGCGTGAGGAACGGTCCCCGGGACAGAGGCCATCGTAATGCGTCGTGACCGGGAACTCAAGCGCTTATCTACTAATCGAAGGTACTTATGTCAAGCTGGAGATAAACATAAATGGCATGTGACGTGTACAAGGCAATGAAGCAATAGCGTCCTGCCGGATTGAGACAATATTAAGCCCAAACTCCCAAGTGGTAAAAGAGTGAGAGAGGAGGAAAGAGCGATAGCAGGAGGACGCGGTGCTGAAAGTGACGAGTGAGGGTGATAAAATAGAAAGCGGTGCAGGACTCCGCAAGTCTTTCGAAGCCTTCCGCATAGCGGTGCCGCTTTAAGCAAGGCTGGAAGGCGCAGTCAACACAACGGGATGCTTGCATCGACCCTGCATTCCGTTACGAACAACCGATCAACGCAGTGAAACACATCAGGGGTCATTTCTCTAATCATAAGACCATGGTCCTGGCGATGAATCCAAATCTTCTGCCGGAATGACTAATTGACGGATACGCCTAACGCAACAGCGTCCGTCAAAACACAAGGAAATCAATAAAGAAAGATTCTTTGAGTGATTGGCATGTGTAAGCAATTACGTTAGCTTATAAGCGTGGAAGTTGGCCATCATGATGTCGCAGAAACGACAGCGGCAACCATTCGGGTGAGTCGGCCATCGCAAGCAGCACTTCGGCAAGTTTACACTAGCGAGTCAAATGAACGACAAAGTGAACTGATTTCGAGTACCGGCATTTAGATGCGAAAATATTGGAAAATCACCAAACTAAAAACCTCATTTCGAAAAGGTTTAATTTTAAAAGCGTCAATTCAAAATCACCGCTCGTCATGCAAGCTCATCGCACGAGATTGGTTGATCATTTCGTCCATTTTTTTTTTCGGCGCCTATGTTCTGCAATTTTCGTATGCTTTTTAGAAGCACTGGACGCAACAAAGCTTGCAGGGCCTGACAGATATGATGAAACATTTTGAACAGTTTTTTTTTTAAGAAAGCAAAGGATTTTAAGGATTTTTTAAGGATTTTTGCCTCTTTTGGTGCAGCCGGTTGGTTTTGCTGGCATCGAGATCAAAAATCAGTACGTGTCTTATAGGAGGCAGACGCTTTAACGCCTTTTGAGTGTCAATCACGGCAGTGTGAAACATGCTGCAGGTACAAATATTTAATCCATTTCTTTTAGGTGCAATAGGAGGAGATGTTGGGATCCGTTGCCACAGATGACTACTCTTTTTTTCATAAAATAATGATTTATTAGCAAAATATTACCACGAATAAAAGAAAACGTTGGCGCAAGTATCAAAGAAATAAATCGTGGCCAGTGTAGTCCTTCTGCACAAAAGGAGTCTCTGTGCACGACTTGCATACGAAACAGGCACAGAGAGTCATGACATATACAGATGTGAAAATCATGGCAAATTCTTAAGTTCTAAAATATTACAGACACAATAAACAGCTCATGATAGCAGAGCTCGTACACAGACACAGATCACACTTGAAACTTCCCAGGATATTTCACTGCACAGAAACTGCAACAGGAGGAGTCTAATACTGATACAAAACGGCTGATACCTCTATGAGTCTGCTAAACGTCAAGCGAGATACGTGCCACTCAACAAAAGATAGCCAATGATAAATTTCAAACACTGCCACATCGTTTTGACCCCCGCTAAGGCCTTTCCGAAAAAAAAAAAAAGAATACGAAAGGTTCTGGACAGTTCATTAGGTAGCGGTTGACGACCCCTGCTAGATAAAAACACGGAACGTGTCTGCAGCTCAGAGGATCACTGAGCGAGGTGTGCGTTTATCCGGAATAAAACGGCGGCCGCTATTCCCGGACGAAGGAATCAATAAAGCAAACTACAAGAAAAGCGTAAAGAGGGGCCGAAGCGGCAGCGAAGGTGTGGCCGAGACCTCACGCCACCCGCGTCAAATCGGCCAGTCCTGCTTGTTGACTCCGGCCGGCGTGCGCGGCTTTCTTCGTCCCGACAGCATTGATGGACGGCGGCTAAAATAGGCTCAGCGGGTGCAGTTGAAGCCGCGCCGAGTCGCTAGCGTGAGGCGAATGACGTCCCTGACACAGGCTCACAACAGCCTATCTTTTCCTCATTGTTTTTTTATTAGCTAGCCTTTCTTTATTAGCTAGCTAGCGCTGGAGCCACTTCGCAGCTCGGACGGGCCGTTTGTTTGCGTTGTTACCCGCTGTCGCTGCTTTGTCTTCGATTGGTGTCTGTGTGCGATGAAGGGTCGACCATTACGGCAGTTCTTCCCGCTGGCTTCGACCGACCGCGTGGCGGCGATAGGGGTTGCGCCTCGCTCCAGAGTGGAACGCAATCCGAGAGGTGCTTTCAAATGCGGATGAGAGTCCGCGCAAAGCTCGAACGGTGAAAACAAAACCCCGGCTTCGCTGGCTTGGCCCGATCTGAAAGCACTTTGTCACGACATTCGCGACAGTGTCAGGGTTGACGCTCGGCGGAATGCCCGCCACGTTAACTGCTCAGCTCGTTTCGTGCATCGAACATTCCGAAGGAAGAGAGAAAAGCAGCAGTAATGCCTGAACATTCTCGCTTGGAAAGAAAAATACCAACGCACAGTCATTATTTTACTCAACCAAAACGAAACAACCAAACAGTCAGTCTCAAAAATCAAGGAGACCAAGTGGGAATGCTACAATAATATTTTTTATGTGATGTTGAATAGACAAGAAAGTTAAAATAATCACTGATTTTATTTTATAATCTACACCTAATGCGCAGAATAACTTGCATGATCATTTCCCTGCGCTTTCTTCAATTCAAAAGTCTTTAAGTTTACTTCAAATATATATTCTAACGAGAACACCATTTCTCTATTTTACTGTGGGCACTGAACAAAAACACGACTTAAATGCTCTCCTGTTCCTGCTGTTCGCGGATATTGATGCTAGTAACAATGACACGACTTTGTTTCTGCTTCTGGTGATGGCCGAACAATGATTTTAGGTTAGTCACAGCCGTCCATAATGGGCGGAGCCCTCAGTCCAGGATCCCGATGGAGTACGCGATCCGGCGTGCCCGCTCGATCAGCGATTGCTAGTCGCTCGGGTCCGAGCCTGACAGGGCAGCCTTCCGGGAGGAGTATGAAGCATGGCAGATAGGTTATGGTTGCCTAGTGGGTTCGGGCAATCCCAGACAGAGTGATAGAGTGCTGGACTCAGTCTGCTGCACTGCGGACAGCATTTGGAGTATTGCGAGGGTAAGAAAAGGTGCTCGTGAAAAGTGTAAGTGAGCGTCTGAAACTAGAGCCAGGTGATGGCGGCGGCCCTATTGAGGGTGTTGTGTGGTGGTGAAAGTGTTCTTCGTTGCGTTTATGTCCCTACTGCACGGGGAAAGCACACGAGCAATGAACAAGGCACACGAAGCCCTTTCTGATAAATCTCATATGTGAAAGTGAAGTATTAGGAGAAAAGTGTTGTGACTTAAATTCCTCGAACCAGTGTCTTAAAATCCAAATCACAGCAACGAAAGAGTTATAATGTTAATGCTGCGCACATTGCACCAAAGCTCGTTATAAAATCACTTACTGCAGAAGTAAGCATTTGAAATATTTGTTATCAAATATACAGGGTGTTTCACCTAAGACTTTCTGCAATTTTTAAAAATAAGCTATTTGAATTAGATGAGCGTTTTTCTGGCATAGCATTGTCAGTGGTGTAGTACATCATAATGCAGCTAAGCCGTGCTAACTAGCAGGCTTGTTAACCAATATTTAATAGTTAACTTTTAAACTATTACCGTTGGGCTCCTTAATTATTGAGAGGCATGTAGCCCACCGTAGGTAATGTCCATATCCGTTTTTAGAATTTCGAGAACGCGATTATCCTCGGCGCTGTGGCCCAACAAATTTTGGCTATTTCGACGAGTTAGGTTCACTGGAGAGGTTGCTTTGCCTGCAAGCTGCTCAAACCGCATGTATTTTGGCGCGATGTAGGCGAAATTTGTTGGGCCACAGCGCCGAGGATAATCGCGTTCTCGAAATTCTAAAAACGGATATGGACATTACCTACGGTGGGCTGCATGCCTCTCAATAATTAAGGAGCCCAACGGTAATAGTTTAAAAGTTAACTATTAAATATTGGTTAACAAGCCTGCTAGTTAGCACGTCTTAGCTGCAGTATGATGTACTACACCACTGACAATGCTATGCCAGAAAAAGCGCGCATCTAATTCAAATAGCTTATTTTTAAAAATTGCAGAAAGTCTTAGGTGAAACACCCTGTATATTGCAATCAAGGGAACGGAGATTAAACTCGTCCAATGGCTTCACACCTCAATGCGAATTGTTTTTTGCAGTCCTAATTTTTACTGCAGCAAAATACTACACTGCTCAAATAAAGTCGCACAGATAGAATCACCTCAAAAATTCAGGTTGTTCGCTAGAAAACACGAATCCTTATCTAGCACGTCACACAAAGAACATCTCGGCTTGTTTGAAAAGCACGCAGGAGCGTCCTCTAGCGTCCTATTCAGCAGCCTAATTCGTGCAAACCTCGGCTACTTCCCATGAATGTGCGTTGTCTGATCGACGGCCCCTTTCAATTAACCATTGCTATATCGCGCCTTTTAGTGATGTGGCTGGTGGCGTTAATTAAAAGCGGAAGCAGCTAAGCGCCGCATCAATACTATACGCTTCCCGCTGCTCCCTTCTATTACACCCCCCCCCCCCCCCCCCCCTTTCTTCTCGCGCTCCCGTTACCAACGTCCAGTTCCAACCAACGCGTCAGCATAATTGGCAAACGCCGCCCCAATTTCGCTCCCGAGACCAAAAAAGGAACAACATACTGCAAGCGGATATGTCCAGGCGGGACTCGGTGCGCGTAAAAGCAGAAGCTATCGATAAGAAAAGAATAAGGAAATGGCAAGGCCGACAACTTCAGCTATCATTAAAAGCAGAGAGACACAGTAAATGTTCCATTAAGAATAAAAAGAAAGGCGCACTAGTCACAGAAACTTCTGTCACGAACTTTTCATTTTGTTCTTCGACTTTGCTAACCGGCTTTGGCGGCTCTTTTAGCGTGCTATTCGCCTCTGTGCGCGCCCGTCTATCGCCTCCTCGTCAGCAACTTAAAGGCATGGCCGCACTAACAAGAAAGTAACGCCACAAGACACAGATTCCCGCATCCATTTTCGCGCCGCCTTTAATTGTGAAGCTGATGGGCCCCCATTTTCGAGAAGCAATGACAAGGAAATCTGGGATAGAAAGTACAGACAACAGAGAGACAATGGCGACGGATCGAGAATTAATTAGATGTCGCGATTGCGCTGATACATGCACGTCGATGTGCTATAAAAGCCCGCCGACAGAACCTGAACGCCTATCTAACATTTCGTGGCTTTCCATTTGACGAATCTCTTACTGCTGCGTTTTCTTTTTTCGTTTCCGAATTGTGTGAGGGAACACTGAGAAATAAGATGAGCTTTCATATCGCTTTGCTCGAAGCAGCGCAGGAGCGGGAAGAGTCGTGTCGGGCACTAATTACACGAAAATGAGGCGCGCGTATCGCGAGCCCACACGCCGCGCTTTTCTCCGTGCGACAAGCATGAAAAGAATGGAGAAAAATGCCCCATTCGAAAAATAGAAATTCGAAACTTAATCACAGTGTTTCAGTTTCATTTCCTCTGCGCGGACTGCTCGTTCGATCACTTTGTGCTGAACAAAAGCGGGTTAATCAAGCCCGATATCAAATTGCTGTTTCTCATCAAAAGCCATCAGCCGTCTCTTCTCGCTGGAATAATGAAAGTGATAGGGGTACGAGCGAACCGATCTAGGAATGAAATTAGTTCGTGTCCGGCTCTTCGGTTCAAATGCCTACATTCAAAAGATAACAGCTTGATTTAGAACATCGTTTGCGGCAAGAAATTGGGGGGAAAATTAAAAAAAAATACGCACTAAAATTATATTGAAGGAACATCTTTTTTTATATCTTATTGAGTGATCTTCAGTGGGAAATGTCCGATGTAAAGTGCCTGTACGTTTTAACTTTTCCCGGGCCATTTCTCTAGAACTGTTTGTTTCGTATGATTAGACTAGTGTTCGGTACCACACGGCGCTTTCGTTTTTTAACCAACGCACTAACGTCTTTAGCAAGGGATTACAAATGATCTCTAGTTCTCTCGCGCACACAGTTAAATAAGCAAAAGAGATTCCAGGGAAGTCACGCTACACGAGTGATCTTGATGTCTTGAAGAACAAGCGCGTTCATACATGACTCACAAAGTATGTGACCGTAGAAAGTGGAACCTTTAGGCTTCCTAACTCGTACAACGCAGCCTCGAAAACACGGTGCCTGGCATAGTACACAGGTCGCTCAAGCCTTATATTCCAGTGGCACGGGCGAAAGCTTTAGTGGCCACGCTCCCAACATACCCAATTAAAGGCGTCCCTTTGACGAGAATACACGAAAACGCGCCTATCACAAAGTTTTAACAAAATTCTAAGTGGGACGACCTATCTCTTGCGACCGGTGGACGTCGGAGCAAGCGCTGGAAGGGAACGCTAAGCCTACATATACAGTGAAAGCGCTCTAAACGTATGAGCTGTCTCACAGCAAGCGCTGTACGATGGTGTGAACAAGAAAAGGCCCGCTTTGTAGTTTGGTGAAAGGAACCATCAACTTACGTGATGTCACTGCCTTGCACTGCCATGCCCCCCCCCCCCCCCCCCCCCCCCCCCCCATCGGCGTGTACAGCGCTTCAACAACGGACGAGTTTGAGATGCGGCGAACAGAGCCGGAGGGGCTATTCACACACAACAAGAAAAAGCTAAACAGTAAAGCCCCAAGTAAATGGCTCAGGAGAACGCGCCTAGTTCTAAACTTAGCTCGTCACTTGCAGCCTGGTAGTTTTAGGCTGCACTTAACGTCAGCTTTCATTGTGCGCAATTTAACCGGTTGCGTGACGTACAGCATTCAATGTCGAGCTCTATCCTCGTCCCGGACGAAGAGAGCGCCTTGCTTGTTTCCGCGAGTCGAGGCAAATTACGCGGCACGAACGCGCCGCCCGCTCGATTCCCCCCTGTGCACGCGAATGCAAAACACCAAAGTAGGCCTCTTCTCTGAAGGGATAATAAAGGCTTCCCGCACTTGGCCTCCCGCTTTATCTCTCGAAAAGATCCGTCCGGCTAAAGATCGCTAGTGGCTATTAAATCCAATGTGCGAAGACTACAGCTACCAGTACTAGGTCTGACACGAAGCGTTACCCGAAGACAGGAGACAGTGAAGGGATCAACCGAATTTGAGAAAGGCGCCCGCATCTCTCTCATAGCGTGCCATAGACAGGACTGGAATTGCGGGCCTAGAGAATTTAAAGCACTTCAAAAAAGAGAAATGGAAAAAAGAAGACAAGCAAGAAAATGCGCTACGAATCAGGCCCGTCCCGCTAGCTGGAAGAAAGCGCAGAGAAAGGCTTCGCGTCGGTCGACTTCACTAATCCTTTTTAGCACCGATGTCAGATGAGGTTGTGCGAAACTCAGCACGAAAGCTTCCAACCTTCTGGAGCTATTTTTGCCGTCAATTTCCGCTACACGCGTCGCCCGACGACGACGACGACACGTGTCATTGCTTTCGCCTTTTCCAAAGCCGCCCTAAAGAGATTATGCACATTTTCCAGACCCCTCGGCGCGACACAGTAACGAAATCTGGGCTTAAGCTTTTTGATGACGCGCGAAGAAAGATGTGTAATACCGTCCTCCTAGTCGTTCACGGGCGATGGCCGCCGTAATTTCTGCAACCCACTTTCGGCGAGGACCGACATATGCACAGAGAAATTTGCTTAGTCCTTTTTGTTTTTTCGCGAATACCAGCGTTTTCAACTCAAACTTATTATTTTTTTTTGTGTGTGCAGAAGCATTGTGCGCAGGAAAAGCCCATTCACTGGACCGAGCGTGGAGACAGTCGTGTTGAGACGTAAACAGCCCGCAATCTCCGAACAACCTGATTACTGCTGCCAATAAATAGTCAGTTTATGTTTCTGACGCTTCCAATCGCGCGGCAGTGAAGCTTCGCAGCCTTTGATCCGGAATTTGAAGGTTGCAAAAGTTGCTTTCCAATTACCTTGCATTGTGAACGTGGGCGCGCAATTAGCACCGTTTTACTCGAGCGACCAATTGTTCAACAACTGGGTGGAGAAACTTTGCGGCGCCTTGCATCATCCATAGCGCGCGTATCGGTTGGCAGCAGTAACACTGTGACATTGAGCAGGCTTAAAGGTTTCGAAAGCCGTTACAGTTAATGCAAACGCATAGTTCGCTGAACCTAATTAAAGGAAATCATGTTATCCGACATTTTTAAATTTTAATTTAGCTTTAATTTATTGCACCTCATGCTAACATTTAATGAAGAATTTAGGTATTTCCAAGAATAAACTGGGGTGTCAGTTTCTGAACATAAACTTCATCTTTACGCCGAGGGAGGGAAGTGGGGGAAAATCTAATAGAAATGCGCATGAACGCCCTCGAGCCTGTTCATCTTTTTCAGCAGCATTTGAGTGTCTTTTTCTAAACCTGTCATGGCGAACTTCAATGAACTTTTTTGTTCCATGCGATACAATTTTTCAACTCCTTTCTTGACACCAGTCGCGTTAAGAGTTTGAAGAAAATTTGAAATGAGCCTGTTTGTGCTACTGTACTTCGCGCTTTTTGCCGCCTTCTGCCAAAGCGCAATTCTAATCTCTGAAATAAATAAATAAATAAATAAATAAATAAATAAATAAATAAATAAATAAATAAATAAATAAATAAATATTGGTATACTACGACAAAAGCGTCCTGAGAAGATAACTTCTTTCGCCAAAGCTGAATACTGGTATTATTATAAACAATATTAAGTCTTGCATAATATTAACCATTGTAATGTGATTAATATTAATAAGATTAGCAAACGTTCCTTTTAGAAGGGTTCTGCATATGCACTGTACATAAGATGGCGTCTAAACGGGATAGTGGAACGCTTATGAAACATACAACTCAGTCGCTTTACTAAAAAAAAGGCTCTGTAAAGCCAGGCGTTGAATTTTAGTAGCGAACAAAAAGAAATGACTCGTCTGGTGTTTTTTGGTAGTTAGATTATTACCCACTCTATGTCCTGAATAATTCATTTGCGGTAAACGTAAATTTTACAAGGGCGGTCCCATTCCCAACAAATCCTCTGGAGGCGACTCCAGACCCGAACTCTTCCTACCCCTCAGCTTCTATCCTACTTCCACCCAGTTTCCCCGAGCGCACTCCCTGCGGAGAATCGTACGCAACCTGGACCGCATCCTCTTCGGCTGCCCTGCCTATCCTCCCCCGCAGGGACAGCCCGCCATCGGTACATGGGAGGAATGGGAGGCCCTCCTTGCGTCGCAGGACCCGGACGCGCAACTTCGCTGTGTGAACCGGGGCGCCCGTGCCATGGCCCTACGTGGCCTGGACAAAGGCGCGTAATGTGAGGGCTGTGCGGGGGCCCTGAGACCTTGCAAGGTCCAAACTCGCTTGCATAATAAAGTTTTCCATCCATCCATTATGTGTTTTTTCACGAAACAGCAAACCACCATCGCTGTTTTACTTTAATTCAATTTCTTGGAAAACAGAACCTGTCTGCGGTTTTCCCAATATTGGGAATGCAATGTTTCAGCAGAACGAAAAAAGGACCGCATACAAACAGCTGCATGCTCTGCCCTATGCAATACTCTCCTTTTTACAACAGCTCCATCAGGGAGGTTCTCCAGGGCCACGACAATGTAGCAGTATTTAAGCTGAATGAGGAAACTTTATGATGTCATCGTACAGGACCCCGTTCTCAAATTCTGACCGATAAGAATAAAGTGCTGGCGTGTGGAGTTGCGGACCAAGCTGCAACATTTACCAGTGCCTTCCCAGTAACGAAGCAAGCCTTCAATTTGCTCCCTCTTCTCGTTTTAACGAAATGCCTTTTCCAAAGCTATTTCGGCTTGCATGCCCTTCCATTCTACTAATAAAAAAAAGCAAGAATGCACGCTTTCTTATCAAGATAACAGTGTCGAATGGAGTAACACTGCAGGAGCAGTTTCGCAGATGCGTCGTGCAATTGCAGTGGTCGATGTTGCAACTCGAAAGCGAGAGGGATTAATCGAAAGCAAGGCATTCCATCTGCTCTGTCGACATCCACAACGAGCCTAGGAAGAAACGTTTTTCGCGTTACTATCCTGAACGTGAGGGAACTGCAGGAAATTTTTCCTTGCTCTGGAAAAATGTATAGGGCGTCATTTTCAGCTGGCTTGCTCAATGGCAAAAATTTCTTTCATAACTAGTCACGGCTTTTAGATGAATTGGCTGTGTTGTGTCATACTCCTTTTATTCTCTCCAGGGGCACTCTCGGCTTGCTGTAAGCGTTTGTGCACGCCCAAATAAATAAACGAACAACAAGAACGTGTGTTTATTTTCTTTTTTTGCGCAAAAACGCACCTTTCTCCGCCATATTTATATCGCGTTTATGTTTTCTTCACCGCTCTGTTCTCCGACCAGAGTGCTTTCCTTTATGCTGACTCCGGTCTGCACTATCCGCGCGAACATCTTTCTCCTTGTATGCATGCTTTACTTCATTACATAACTTCTGTGATGCAACAGTGGCTACTGTACGAATGTACATTGTACAGTGGTGGGCAGCCTTGTCTAGAGCGCTCGGGCGGTGCACTTCCTTGCAAACAAATCCAGATTTTGTGGCAGCCTCTAGGGTCCAGCTGCAACGCTTGCACGGAAGTATACCGCCAGATAGCCTCGCAAACAAAGCAGGCACGAAAACTTTGCCCTGTAATGAGGGGCTGCTCTCTAATTTCGGTTTTTGTTACCAAGTGCGCACTGCTCAAGCGCTCTAGACAAGGCTGCTCACCACTGTACAGGCTGCATTCCGAAAGGTTTTCCGACTCTTTCAGCGGGCACGGCGACTGAGATGAGAACGCCACTGGTCTGCTGAAGTGATGCCGTATACGGCCTTTTATTTTAACTGCACAATCAAGAAGTCGCTGGTGGTACTCGAGAATGGCACGAACGAAAATACAAGCGTTGCTATGTGTCGTTGCGGTGTACCGCCAAATCATATGCTTATTGCGGTGGACCTGAACAAGCTGAGACATGAAGTGTGTTTGGAGCTGATATAGGCTTTGGAGCATCTAGCGAAGCACCTAACGTCCAACATACTGTAATTTCATTAATATACAGGGAATGTTACTTTAAGTGAGGCGAAAAATCGCTTAAAGGCATGATATTATGCCGGTTCTAATACAAAACTGACCCGACGACACGCACTCTTGAAGCCTTTCGTCCAGTCTGTTGATGAATAGCGTACATACCAGGCACCCTATATTATTTGCAGTTTAGATCAGCCCACGTTTGATTGCTAAGTGCATAACCGGAATGTGTTTTCGGGAGGAACTGTGCCGGAAATGCTGTTGAAGTTTGCTAGCACGTATAAGGCGACTGGCTGCTTCTTACTGAGCATGACGGTTAGAGCGCTCCTGGTCAGGGCGAAGCTTGCAAAATTAACACACGACAGCTCAAGCAGGATGCTTAAATCAATATACGCTTACGCTGCCCTGATCTCGGCGCGCCACTCCCCCACACAAATTCCGAGACATAGAAAGCTTAAAAACTACAAGGCGCGCACACAAAAAAAAAAATTCTGGTTCAGTTAGATGCAATTTTAAATTGTACCGAGTACCCTTTGCCTGCACATTATGACACAGGGCCCAAAACAACTCACACCTTCATAAATGGGCCATTTTTAGCAGAGTGCACCATTGATGAAGCGCGACAGTCACGCCAACATTTTTCATACCGCAAAAAAAAAAAAAAAACAACCGGTTCAAATGATTTGATCCATGATCGCAACAAGTTTCAGGGCCTAATAGCATGACTGCGCAATGAACGCGGAGCAGAGCTCAGAGGTAATCGGGGTGCACTGCTTCGGGGCGGCCCGGTCGCAACCCTTGGCTTAGCTCTCGCCGTGACGCGTACAAATTGACCGGTGGCAGCCGGATCGCCGATCCCCCGCTCGCTCCGAAGGCCCGTCGGGCTGCAGGCGTTCAACAAACTCTCCGGGGATGAACTCGCACTCAGTCCGTAACTGACGGACAATTGAGCCAGACCTATAGGAGCAAGGTCGCCTACGGCGGGAAATTTATATTAATAACGCACTGATTGAATGAAATGCCCTCAGTTGCTTCTTATCGTATCTTTCACGTCGGCCTCATGACACCCTGAGGCGCTGGTGTCGCCGAGCTTAGGTGAAACGCCCTTTCGTAAGGCCCTCTTAGGCTATATCGTTAAGGATAGCTCTCTTCTCTCGTAACATCTGTACTTGTTACCTTCTCTGACGTCAAACGCGAGGCTCGCCGAATGGCATGTCAATGACAGCAATTCCCCTCAGACAATTCCCCTCGCCCAACGTTGTTTCTCACTTGCAAAGGATGCAGAACGCAAAATTAGTTTTTACTGCAGGCAAGCTAGGCATTTGATACGGCTCATTCACCCATTTTCACGAGGTTGTGCACGTATTCGTCTCACCTATGGGATAGCAAAAATGAGGGAATTGAACATTTAATAGCTCACTGTACTTTTGGTGAGTTAGCTGCGTGGCATTACTGAACTATTTTTGCCTGATCCGTGTGAAAAAAGTTTGTTTGTGATATCTCAAAGTTGTACGCTAGTAACTCACGTTTTGTATGGTCATTCCTCGCTCCTGCCGCCTTTAGCTGAACCTATACCCCCGCCCCGCCAAGTGGAGCTGATATGGGTGCCTGCGCACTCCGGGAATCCCGGAAACGAGGCCGCCAACCTTTTAGCCCGAGGTTCTTTAAACCGGGCTCAGGTGGCCTCAGATCGGGGATTCACGAAGGATCGCATGCACTCATTCAGTGAGCTGACCCAGGCATACAGAGCCTCTCGCCAGCTCTCCCCCCGCCCCACCCCTCCCTAGATAACAGACACGCAACACTCTGGCGCAGATTACAAACACTTACTCTCCCCTCGCCCCTTACCCTAACCCACTATCATCCCTCCTTCCCCACTCCTGCTTGCGCCCTATGCCAAGAACCCTTCGCTTCTTCCCTCCACATCCTTTCCCTCTGCCCGGCGGACCCTCCCCCGCGGGACCTAGAGAACCTCAAGACCTGGGAGGACTGGGAGACCCTGCTGCATTCGGAGGACCCGGCCGTGCAGACCATCGCCACCGGCCGTGCTGCCAGTGTTATGGACCTTGCGCTCTGATTATATCGTGTGTATTTCAGTGCAATTACCTATTCAGCAAAAAAGAAACAAAGAAAAATTGACCTGTGTTGTTTAGATGTAGCACCAACGTCAAGCAGTACTGTGCTTGACGATCCAATCTCACAAAACATCAGTACAATGATACGTGCATCTACTCGCGCGTAGCTGCTGCACGTATAGGGTCGCGTTTAAGCGTTTTATACGGTGTCAAGTTCTCGCACTCTGGCTTGTAAAAACAGGTTATTTGCACTACCAGTTCGTGTTTTGTTTCTTTTAATCAGTTAGCATTAGAAGCGTCTGTACAACGGGAATGGCGACGGCCGTCGGGCGCTACGCGTGGCGCGGTCCGACCATTGTGACGTCATCACTACCTGCCCATCGGATTGTGAGCAGACTGTTTACAGTGGCAGGCGGAAGTAAAACTAGCGACTATACGTCAGGGGTCGTTTGGGAAGAGCAACCTAAGTCTCACAAGCCCCACCAGTGGCTGTGTTAGAAACAGCCACCTGTTGGGGCAGCGGCGCATCCCTCAACCGCTGCACCACTTCGCTAGGAGTGGCATGAGGACTCCCAGATATCTATGAATGTTAAGTAAAAAAGGCCTAATTCTGCATACATGGCCATCAGCTATAACAAAATCAGCAGCCACAGAAACTGGCAAAGCATTCAAGAGATCCACCGAGGATCGCCTTAGAGTTTTGTTATTTAGTGAAACAAGTTTTCACTTGGCATGGGATTACGTCCCAAAGCGACTCAGGCTATGGGGGACACCGTAAAAAAGGCCTTAGGATTATTTCGGTCACCTGGGGCTCTTTAACGTTCACTGACATCCCACAGTACACGGGACTCTAGCATTTCGCCTCCATCGAAATGCGATCATAGCGGCCGCGATCGAACCCGCGCATTTGGGATCACCAGCCGTGCACCATAATTACTTAGCCACCGCGGCGGCCTAAAACACAATCTCCGTAGCGCTCAAAACGTCACAGAAAAAGCGCTTGTGCAGATCCACAACAAGCACATGTCACCGAGTTAGAACGGTTGTGAGGAAGAGGTTTCTCCGTGTGCTCAGAGAACACAACTGAGTGGGTCGCTTTAGGCAGGAGACGTTAGAGCACTGAGCCCGAGGCTACTAGCTACCTGGTGCGATTTGCATTTCCCCTATCCTGAAACCTGCGCATCTGCGCCTTTTAAGCAAGCACGCAATGTTCGGGGATTTCAGTACAGAAGGCACAAGTTTTAGACGAACGATGCAGTGATAAGCGCAGAAAATGACTTGTGACTGAACCTGTTGAGATTAAGCGGCAAAACACGGTCGAAAGTGCAACCACATAGAGCCAGGATCTCAGCTTGGAGGGATTTCAGCTGCCGTCAGGTATGACTTTTTTTAATTTTTGCAGAGGATCATTTCATCCTTTTGTGGAAAGGCATTCCGCCTATTTGTGCCCTACAACGGCCGACAACGCCCGGTAGCTGTAAACAACATCCTGCCGTTCCTTTGCTATTGAAAATTAGGAACCAGTCAGAAGGAGATGAGAAGAATTTTGAAACTTATGTGCAATGTATTTAACTCCACGAAACAAGCTGCATGGCACTGATAATAATGCATTTGATAATAATGCTGCGTCATCGGTCAGAACAACGCTTCACTTACATTAACGATATGCGCACAGATCTATGGTTACTGCCTTCTTTGATTTTATAGTTAGGGTAATATTTTCGTGGCAGGCTAGAGAAACATGGTAGCTGGTATAGAAGAAACTCAGTGAAACAAGGTAGAGAATCTTGACACTCTTATGATCGTCAAAAAGCTTTCCCAGCCTAGAGAAGTTATTGCCTATTTAAACGTGAATTTGTACAGACACTACGCAGACACATTTGTGCTGCACAGTTGTTGGTGGCATAGCTGACCATTCAGCACTTGCGTGGTCTCTCTTCCCAATTAGGAAGCTCACAATCTTGAGCTTTGTGAGCGATCTACTCTTCCAGATGGGTGATACAAAGTGCCATCCACCAGGCATGTGTAGCAATGGCTTTAAAAAAAAAAATGCGTTCTTAAGGAGTGCCCGAAGGTGACGAGTGCTTCAGGATTTCGTCAGCAAATTTTAGCACAGTTCAACTTGGTGAACGTAAGTGCCCGTGAGCGTAAGTTTCAATGCCGAAGCAAAAGATGAACGTCCTCCACAGGCTGCTTTCTGCACATAGGTTTCTAGCATGAGATGACTTTGCATGCGTTCACTGGCATCAAAAACTGGCATTAGACTGCTCGACTGCGCTTCTGATAATATTTTTTGATACCCATTTTTTGATACCCAGAAACCGAATCTTCCATGAATGAGCATTATCAGATCATCAAAACTATCAGCACTATCAAAACTCTCGTGTCTTCACCCATAATTGCTTCTTCATGCGTGATGTCATATTTTCCATTTTCTTCTCGGAACTCCAGAGATGAAATCGCAGCATGTCCTTCGGAAGATGCAGGTCGTGTAGAGTGGATGTGAACAATGAGAACTTACTTATTTGCAAACGGTTGCCCGTCAAGAAGGACAAAAAGGCGAGAACGTAAGTCTGGAGGGACACGAAAGACATGACGTATATAAGCAGCACTAATGCTATTGAGTACACATTCCCGCTTCCTTCATTTTCACCGAAACATTGCAGACGGAAACTCTCCGAATTTCAAGAAAAGCTAGTAGTTATGGCTACAAAATTCCACTTTCTGCAACTCCCTTTCTGCAACTTCTATGAGCAGGCGATGGGTGGATTTTAACCACCACAACAAAGGATCAACAGTAGAACTGATCAAAATTGAGGACTACCCTTATGTGACAAGAAACGGAAGATGCACTATGCTGAAAAAGTTTACTGAATACGAGAGACGCAATGCAGTGGCGTTTTCAGCAACTATGGCATGCACCACAACAGAATCAAATGTTTAAGGCTGCACATGTCTCTGCGGCTGGCACGGTGCGCCAGCCATTCAACCGAATACATTGCGCAGCAGTATTTGCAGAATCGAGTTTTTTTTTTTTTTTAATCTCTTGCTTCAAGCATTAAACATGTTTGAAACAGTGCTGTAGGCGGCAAACGAAGAGAGAGGATACACAACATGGCCCAGACTATCAGTTATCAATCAGTGAAACATCAACGCTTGGTTGTCTCACCCGTTTTGTCGTGCGTGATCTTGTTGAACTCTTACAGCCATGTTTAATCCCAATGAACTCGTGCAATTTTCCTTCTGATGTATATCGCCTTCGAAAATTTATAGGCTCCGCGATTGTTTTGCAGCCGGCCGTTTGCAAAGTGCTAGAACTTACCGTGGGCGAAAAGGATGCATCAGGTAATTGGCATTTCCACGGCGCGCAAAGTTTCTTCCTAATCACGGGTCCAGGACACGACGGCAGAAGGGCGGGAGGCAACACATGGAACCCTCTGTAATAAAGTCGACGGCGGCGACTGTGTACGCGAAGTGGTCCCTCTCCCGCTCCCCGACTGCACGCACCGACACGCAGCACGCCGCCAACACAAGCGTCGCCAACAAACTTGCGAGCCACACTCGCGAGAGACGAAGGCCTTTGCGCTGCCTTCTCGGCGAGTTCCCGGGCCGGGAAATGAGTTGTTTCTTGATGCTTTGCGCAAATCTCGGACACCCCCATCGATTTCGGCATTCCGAATCACGTGCTCGGCCCGTCTTCGCGAGAAGCGGCGCCACCCGGCGAGCGATGCTGGAAGCTCGACGCCAGGGCGCGTGTTTCGTCCGGTCTCCGCCCTCAGACGCGCTAGCAAAAGACTTCGGTTGCGGGAAGAATAGAGGTGTTAAATTCACTTAATTTGTAACTGATTATATCATTTCCTATTCTTTGTTTGAGATGGACTTTGGAAAGACACCCAACGCGGAGTAGGCATTCGATGGTTTGTCACGGCAACAGAATGGATTCCGAGTGAACGAAGACGGGAACGGGAAGAACGGTTTGGGAACAGAGTAGCCAGGTAACGGCGGCGAGTCATTTGGGGAAGTGTAATTATGAAATTTGCGGGAACAGGGTTGCCGTCACTAATGCATCACAGCGATAATTGCAGATCAATGATGAAGGCCTTTGTCCTCCCGAGGACGCAACCTAGGTTATTTGATAACAATCGCCATCGTGGCCTCGTACTCCTTCCTGTACTCATCTGGAGCAGTCATTCCCGTTTCTGTTCCCCCATTTCAAGAGGACCCCCTCGTTATCCCTTCTCTCTCGCTTCAACTTCGAGGGCCTCGTTCACCAATATAAACTGGCGCACTAGCTGGCCTTGCCGACACCGCCACAAAATCAGCTTAACGGCTATCGCTGTCTCCAATTAAAGTTAAATATTCATCGCTATTTCTTGAGGAACTACAGGCGTTCATTCCTGCCAAGCCGGTCGATTTGGACACAGTGCGGGTCCTCCACATGCAAGAGGCCTGGACAGACGAGCGCTGATGAGTGTTGTTTTGCTTCGTCCTTTAAAGTGCACACTGACGATGACGACGAATTAAGCGGTGACTCATCCGTATCATACTGTCGGGAACCGGTCGCCAATGCCACGCTGCAAAGTGGACACGCACCTTCGGCGTGAAGTGTCCTGCCGTGATGAGACAGACAGCCGATGATTCATATTCAGTTTTTAAGCATGAAATGCTTTTAGCCCCCGTTGTCGGCAGTGTGGTGACGTCACGCCGAGACCGAGATCCACTCATCCGGGCATTGAAATCCACTCATCCGGGCACTGAAATCCACTCATCCGGGCATTGAAATCCACTCATCCGGGCACTGAATTCCAGTCATCCGGGTTCTGAAACGAGAACATCCGGGCACCGTACGAGACTTAACGAGAATTAACGAGACTCTGTAAGCCCTCCTACGCGACCGGCATGCAAGCGCCGGTTGGTCTCCAAAGGAGTCACAAAAAACAACTACTGCCAGTGCCTTCTCAATGTTTATCAAGATATCAGTCGCTGTGCGTTTGATAATGCACGGAATTATAATTTCCGATTTCTAATAACGCGTGCAAAAAGCACATAAATGCCACGATACACTTGGTTGTCGTACGTGATCTCTTAGGGGCTTCGCGCATCGAAGCAAAGCCGCGCAGGCGGACAGGGGCCCGGGGGAGAAGCGCTGCGTTCAAAGGGCAAGGCATCGCGCCGAACGGGTGGTGGCGATCCTCCCTTCCATTACGGTGTGGTTCGGGTGTCCACCGAGATGGCAGAGAATTACTGCGCCATTTCCTTTCCTCAAAAAACCTTGCGTTCAAATGGCAAGGCATCGCGCTGAACGGGTGGTGGCGTTCCTCCCTTCCTGTACGGTGCGGTTCGGGTGTCCACCTAGATGACATTAGGCCCGTAAACATTTCATGCTTACTCTACTCTCGGTTACGGGAGAGGCAGAGATTTTTTTTTTCTAAAGTCGTGCGTGGCCCACGCGAATTGTCCGTGTCCGTTTCACTAAGCTCGACATTTGTAATCAATCGCCTATAGTATTGAAAACGCCGTTAGATGGCGGCATTCCTGGATGATTCAACTCCGCCCGATCCAATTGATCTGGGTCCCTGCGCACTCGTCGCATCCAGGCAACGAGGCGGCCCACAATTATGCCCGAGGATTCGTCGACCGGGTTGTGGTGTCGCCCGTCCTGCGGACGGCGAGAAATCGTATGGTCACATTTCATGACATAACCATGCACTACCGCTTAGGTAGACTTCTATATCCCCCCGCACATAGTTCTCTCACCAAACCCCAAGAAGTTGCTTGGAGGCAACTCCAAACGAACACCTTCCCCAACCCCGCGATATATGCCCGCATATACCCTGGGGTCTACTCCCCTTCCTGTCAAATGTGTGGCCAACATGCCACTCTATCCCACATACTGTGGGCTTGCCCTCGGGACTACCCCCCTAGAGGCTTGCAGCTCTCGAATCCAGACCAGTGGGAGGCCGCATTGCTCAGCTCCGACTCGGACACACAGATCCGGGTTGTGACAAGAGCCCTAGAAGTCACCGAACGCCACGGGCTCATGACCACTTGATGGGGCTCTAACCCCACACCGTCAGATACATCTGTCGACGAAAATAAAGTTTATCCTCCTCCTCCTCCTCAGAAGTATGCCACGGCCAAGGAGTAATCTAATTAGAACGTCTCTGCACTCCGATGCTAACATTAGACAACAATTTGGATTAGGTGCCGAAGGGAAGGCTGTATTTCGCGCTGGGTGTGATAGCCAGTGAACATAACCAGCTCAGTATTCTTATAAATTTCACCCGACGGTGATTCTTCCCACCGTTCACTCTCGAGCTACAAAATACAAAAAAAAAACAGTAAATGCACGTGTATTCCAGTGATAATGTGTGCTTCGCTGCCTTGTTGTTCGTATTTATACAAGTATCATTGCAGCTGACTTGCGATCGTCGTGCAGTTGCGTGTGCCTGTGCTCATCAGCTTGTTTTGTGTATGTAACGAGATTTCCCCCGTGGCTGCGGTCAGTCATGGTGGCCGAAAGAATGAAAGAAAGAACGTGTCAATAACCACGTATCACTACACCTCACTTAGCCCCCCTAAGTATGAACTCCATAGGCATATTTGGGGCCATAGAGCGGGACAACAGAAATCCGTATATCAATTCGGTGTAAACGACTTGCAGTGAGAACCATGTCAGCTGGCGTAGCACGATAAGGTTAGGCGCCACGCGATGCCTGTACAGGCTCGTTTAGCCGACTAACGCAAAGCGGGCTTAAAAGAGCGAGAATAGAAACGCAACAAAGCCAGCTCGTTTCACAGCCTGACAAAACAGGGCTGCTGCCCCTGCTGCGCACCCTTTTCGGCAATGTGCCGACTTTTTTGTGCGTTCTAAAGGCCGTTATCTCTTAGCCGCTTCGATGCGCTTTGGACCATTCGGTTTCACGCTGAATAACGCTCACTGGATGCCCGTTAACCGGTGTGCAAACGGCATCTCCAAGCTGCGATACTCAATCTTTATTACTTTTATTTTCCTGCTCCAAATAACGGCAGCCATTAGGGTGCGTGCAAGATTGCATCTCTTGCAGGCCACTTACAATAGGGCAGGGCCGGAAGTCTCGCTCCGAAAGGATCAGCTAGCAATGACCAGATCGTTTTGAGCCACAGTCTGAAATGCAAGCTCATGTGTCTGTCTGCGTGCGTGAGAGAGGGAGAAAGGACGAGAGAGAGAAACGTTATGGGGCGCTTAACCACCAACTGGTGGAAAGAAGGAGTCTACACAGTGCAGGCGTACGTGTTTACGAACTCGCACTGTATCAGATGTAAAATGCTGGGTCAATGCGAGAAGTTCGGCGTTGCGTAGCACCAAGTGAAACGGTTTTGGTTTAGGTTTATGGGGGTTTAACGTCCCAAATCGACTCAGGCTATAATTGGTTTAGTTTGGTTTATGTGGTTTAACGTCCCAAAGCGACTCAGACTGGGAGGGACGCCGTAGTGAAGGGCTCCGGAAATTTCGATAACCTGGGATTCTTTAAAATGCACTGATATCGCACAGTACACGGGCCTCTACATTTCGCCTCCATCGAAATTCGACCGCAGCGGCCGTGACCGAAACCGCACTGCTGTGCTGCTAGCGAGTATATTAACTGGAAAGAAGGAATGAGGAATATCCATTGGCGTATGACCGCAGTTAACTCGTTGTTTTCTCGGTTGCGACATATATTGCAAACCGAATGTGCAGGCCGCACACAGAAAATCATCTGCAAATGAAGTGACTAGTGTCACCAAGCAGAAAATATCTCATGAATGACGATAAATGTATTCACAAGAAATTCTCCGCTATAAAACGGTGATGAAAATTGCTAGAGGCAAACACATTAGACCTGTCTTTTTTAACGGCTCCATTCATAATCACACTGATAGCAAGATGATTGCTGAGTGCAGACGGCAGACATTGTCAAGCGCAGACTTTACTCGTGCCGGATCGGGCGGGGTGTTACCGAGCTTGGTAACAGCAGGCGGGCACACTGTAGTGAATGGAGTATTAGACTGAATATGGTAGATTCAATTCCGAAAATCTGCGTGTAGTGCTGTTCGTTTGATCCACTTCCATCTTAGAAATCAACTCAAACCTGCTCGCTCCGTTTGCTGTTATTCCGAACTTCTTACTCGTGTTCCAAAAAAAAAATAAAAAAAAATCACAAGCTCCATTTTTAGTTCCTTCTTTATTTAAAGGTGGTTGTGGTTTATTTCAAGGTAGTTGTGGTTTATATGGCAAAGCAGGACGAGCATAAAACGTGACCGTTATTTTAATATAAAACGAAGAACAAATAGAAAAACAGCCCAACCCTGCAAGAAGCATAGGGGAAATACGTTCAAGTTTTAACCCAATCAAAGAAATATTTTTTCTAAGCCTTATTACAAATAGAACATTGAAAAACTTATTCAGGAGGCAAGTTATAATAAGAAACCGTTTCAGGGAAAGGCGGGAACTAGAAAGTTTTTCTGCCGCGCAAAAAAACGGTGTACGTTTTGTTGCCTGGCGTGTCATGTTCATCGTGCACCTGGTAAGGCTGGAGTAAATGGGGTTTAAAAGTATTTACTTTTTTTTTACAGAATTTGCCAGGTGGCAGTGCTAACATTGTTGTCAGGTGATACCCGCTTTTACACACAATCATCCCAAAGTCCACCTCGTTAAGAACCTGATGAGGATGGGCGAACAAAGAGATAGACCACAGGAATCCGCAGCCGGTGCGGTTGGAAATGTTCTCTTTTTCTCTCCAACAGCTCTAATTTGCTGCCCAGGAAGTAAAAACTAATCTTGGCCCCCATTTTCAGCACTACCTTACTTTATCACGTTTATACGCGTGTTCGCAACAGGCTCACCCTCCGAGCTTTATTGTTTCGTTTTTACACTGGGCTCACAATTCATGACAAAGTGCTCTTTGTCGTTTTCTGCCTCTTCTTTTTTTGCGCAAGGGTATAAGTTCACGGCTTGCTACAAAGATTTATGCGAACGAAATTTCAAAGGAGTTGTGTCTGTCTTCAACCGCTAAACGCCTCCACCGCCTTTTCGCCTGCGTTCCTGGTATCGTCCTACATCCTTCGTTTCTCAGTTCGTAAAACTTAGTGTTGGGTAGCATGTAATTAACATGGCTCATCACAGCTGCTGATACTCTATGACAAACCGCACCTACAGAAAAGGCTGGCCGAGGGGCGAGTCTCCTTGCTAGACCACCTGCAGACATGGGAGCACGTGTGGTTGGACACGAAGTATTAGCGTGAAAACGAAAAACGCGGTTTAAAACTCGCCAGCGCGTATTTCCTGCACAAACTGATCCCTTTCTTTTTCTTTTCTACATTCCTGGCTTTTATTCAATCGTATGTACCGACCTATGCCACTTTCCTGACTATACCTGCTCCTAATGTTCGAGCATTCGTATACGGCTCAGACCATCCCTGCCTCCTCTCTGCTCCATCGTCCTACACGCTTTTTTAAAACCAACAATCTGCAAGTACGTTCGTTTTCAATCATTTCATTCCCTTTTTCTGAATTCATGCCTCTCCTTCGACGTGCTAATAGTTTATCCTACCTTGCTTGCTGCTTCTGGTTTGTACCCAGCGTCATGCGTCCTCCCTTTGGGACAGCAGTAAACGTAACCATCACCAGAACGCCTGAAGAAGGCAGAACAATACCAAGCATGAAACAGCTGGGCCGCACCCACGCTCTCCGGGCTTGTGTCAGCGCTGCCGAAAGTTGCGTCAGAGATAGTGTTTATTTACACAGCGACGCTGCCATGCGCCGTTGACCCTTATCTCCGTTCGGGAGGAGTTCCTACCTAGCGTATACCACAATGCAGCCAGGAACAGGACACCAAGAGGTCACGCATAACATCGTGAATATGAGCATTGAGTGAGTGAATGCGAACAGAAGGGCACTGTCAGCCATGAAGTGCGATCTCCCGGTCTCCCTTAGCCAGAATACAGCTGCAGACGCTCGAATTGCTGGTTTCTGTCGGGAGGAATCTGCTCGATGCGTTTACTTTTCTAGATGGGCGCGACGGGCGCGTTTTGTGCAGCGGTGTCTGGTCCGTGCTGCTTACTAATTCAATGGTTAGGCGATCGGTCGTTTCATGGAATTTTTTTTGCGGGGCGGCATGAGCATATTCAGGCGGGGTGAAGGAGGAGAAGACTCTTTTATTGCTAGCATAAATTAAATGCCTTATACAAGCGCCCTAGATTGTATTTTAGGTTTTAAGGTAAATGAAGTGGTATAGGCACTCACTCCCCACGTACGCACATTCACTATGGAATGAACGCGTACGCTTTTTAAACGAGTCCGCTATTAAAAGGAGTAACTCAAATGTTAAGTTCCCAGCTGTTAGTGTGTGCTTACACAAACACTTGAGCCCTGTTTATGCTAGCCCATTGACACCTTCCATGTAGTTGCATTTTTAAGACAAACGGTGTATTATGTGTAGAAGAAAGAACGCATGGATGATTCTGACACAGTGAAGTGCTGTAAATATTTCAGCGTCCGGTTGTCACTTTAACAATGCTCTCTTTATGAAAAAAATAACAGAAAACGGAGTCTTTACAAAGAAACAGCATCGAATAAAAATCAATATTTGTTCTCTAAAGCATACTGCTTGTTAGTTGGCCACTTTGTGTTTGGAGTTCAGGAACTTAACTCAACATATCAAAACAGGAAAGATGCAGCAGTCCCATTCGAGCCACCTAAATTGATACATTATGCGTGTGTGAGCGGTAAAACAGTGCTATAGTGTTACGGTGGTTTATTAGGCGTTATCTCAATTGTATGCCGTGCCAAGACAGCAGTGTGATGTAACAACATGCACAATAGTTCTCTTTGCCCTCAGAATGCATTTCTTCGCGATCGGAAAAAGTGCAGGGGCCAGCTGACGTCGCGCCGCTAACGACACGGGGTGGCGCGGCCAGGCGCACGCGGTGGCCCGCGATTCGAGCCGCTTCCAAAGCGAACAGCCTCGTAGATTCGGCCCCAGAAATTTCTGCTAGTAATCGTTTCGGGGATCTTATTTGACGCTATTACCTGCGATGGCTGCATAAAACATTGATACATCTCTTTATAATGAGTTGAAACATATTTCAAAGGTGTACGAATTTTCAAATATTGAATTTATCTCAATGACCACTTCACATACAGCGTTTAAATATGTTTGTCAAAACATATGTTTCAAAACATATTTCTCAGAACACTTAACATATGTTTTTCAAAAAAGAGCTCTTCAAATTGTCGCGCAAAACATTCAGCATACTCATCTAGATGAATTATTTGCCATTCTTGGTATCCTAAGTGCATACGACCTAGTAACTTATAATACCGCTTCCTTAATTTATCAGATATTTCACAACACACTCAATTTAACTACAGTACGTCTTCATCGCTCACTACGCACCAACACGTCTACTACAAGACATCGGCTCTTGCTTCCTACCATACACACAAATTATGGTCGGCAAACGTTGCAATTTACGGGTCCTCATTTGTGGAATAGTCTTGATTATAACATTCAAATTTCACCTACACTTCATGCCTTTCAAAAACAATTAAAACATTTTCTACTAAGTTCAACCTAGTGTACATTCTTTAGTGCTTTTTGTGTTTTTTTTTTCTAATTATAACATGTTTATTTGATGTTTTCACTAGTATCCAGTGCCTACTGCTGTAACATGCTTATTGCTATATAGTTGCCTTATTTGTTGCTGTCGTTTACATCATATGTAACAGCTTATAGTGGTCGGGACCCTTAAACAAATTTTGTTGGGTCCCTGAAGTTCTGTGTTTGTATTTCATGTTTTATGCTAAATAAATACTTTTTTTTATGTTTCCTAAATCTTATAATCACTAATTTGAACGCTGCTTTCATGCATGCGAGAGTAGCGATGACGTCAGTAACGTGAACGACGACGCCAAATATGACGTCAGCACATCACCGCTGGACAGTTAAGGAATGAATTTTACGCTCGAAATAAGAGAAGCCGTTGTGCAAGTTTTAAAGTTGATGTTCGTAGCATTTGCATTTTATCAGCATTGTTCTCGCTAAACAATGCATTCAAAGAGCTGTTAAAGAACTTTTTCAGCCAAGAATGGCAATATTAGGGTGTAAAAAAGTTAGCAGCATCAAAAAACAAAAGGATTAACATGTGCGCGCGTCGCGTCCTTCCTGCGCGGAGTTCTAACAAACGTTCTTGCCCACGTTTTAAACTAAATAAAAAAGAACACCGCAGTATGACTAGCAGAGTCTTACGCATCTCGCGCTGGAATGTGGCGCACCCTGGCATGAAAATTCATAATTGTTTTCTAAGCGAGCGTTCATGCGTGCGCTCTGAGCGCCTTTCGTCCTCGGATACTTTCTTTAATACTGGAGCCTGCTCGCGAGGGCGAGCATAGCGAAGGCGACCGGGCGTCGTCAGAAACGAAGACACAGCCGCTGCGCACGTGACGCTCGCTGCGCCAGCGTCGTCGCCAGCCGTGCGGCGACCCTCGCATAATTACGGCTCGCGAAGATTGCTTCTGCTCACGCCAACTTAATTTCGAGCGCAAGTGGCGAAAATCCTCGCCTGAACGTGCTCCACGAAGCACCACGGCTCCGAATGAGACGGTGGTCGAGGATTTGCGCCGTGCGAAAGAAGCGGGCGTCTTCGAGGAGAAATACGCTTTTTCTTTTGCTAGTTTACAGCACTCGCATTTCTTTTCATTCTACGGCTAAACGAACGACAACGAAGGGCTTAAACACCACCCCAGTTGTCAACTCAGCACAGGAACACCCGCGAGCTCGCGCATGTGTTGCCTGAAATCACGCAGGGCTCGTATTAATGAATGCTTGATGACAGGCTCCCGATGACACTTAAAATTTTAACGCACTGTTTTGCTCGACGTCGCTTTGACACACATGGCACAGAAACAACTGGCCAAAGTGCTGTTTTTTTTTTTTTTTTTTTTTGTAGGGAAGCCGGCACCTCGTGCAGAAATATCTATAGTGTCCTTACCTTCTAAGCATGTGGCTTCTCTAACTTCGAAAGCGTATTCTACTTTAACACAATGACACTTTAAACAAAGGCGCACGTTTATCACACTAAGTCCTAATCATAGTCATTATCAAAGAGTCTTTTTTCGTTTCTTCTGTCGATGAACCATCAGACTTCCCTTTCTTCGACAGCGCATTGCACATGCTACGTGGGTCCTTCTCAATATCGGCTTTGGTAGCGTGGTGCAAAGCAAATCGTTTAATAATATCGTGTTCAGGTTCAGTATTCCGTAACGGCGAATTCGCGCCTTAGCAGAAATAAAAAGGTTTACCTTTCTGTAAGACTCGGTCATGCTGAAGTGCGGTTTCTCCAGGACTGCGCTTGACATGCTTGTGTGGCCCGCCTGCAAGTTTAGCGAGATAATGAATGTGCTCAGTATGGATGCAGTGAACAAAAAGAAACCTAGAACGTCAGCTTTTTCATACGTTTTGAACTCTTTGGAGAATGCAGCTGCAATAAGCACTCATCTCACGGCAGAGTTTACAAAGCAGCGCGAAAATTGACAGGGACATAGAAAAAAAACGGACTTCGCACAGGAAACCAAGGAGCACACGCCAGTGTATATTCGCGCAGCTTTTCTGAACTTTGCCCTGATATCACTTGCTCAGACGGAAATGCACTTCAAGGCGTCTACGCCGGTTATCAGTTCAGTATGCTACCATTCTTCCGATTGTAATGGTGGCTTCAGGCATACGAGCACTGGTGTGGTAAACAATCTAACCACGTAGCGCCCTGGGACTGAGCACACAACGTTATATTCAACAGCATTCCATAAGTTTAGCCTCCATTACAGAAAAGATGACTGACAACTGAATACCGCATGAAAACTCTGTTGAACGGCTGGATTCTTTTCCACCAGGTTCAATTTTTTTTTTTCAGTTCCTTACATGCATGTCCTGCTGGCGCTGAGAACTGGTCCTTTTGTCTCACGTGACCACGAAAATGTCACAGTGAAAGAAGATAAAGCCGACGGCTTCATGGTGACAAATCTCCCAATAAGAACATATTTTTTTAACGACTGGCAATGGGAAAGTACACTTTCAAAAGCAAAGTACGTAACAATTACATCTTATCGGCACTAACGTTTGTGGAAGAAACGTGGAAGCTAGTGAAAAGGGCTGATATTAGATTGAGGATAGCGCAGCGAACTATGCAAAGGAAAATGATGGGCGTAACGTTGAAAGACCAGAAAATAGCAGAATCGGCCGGAGAACCAACGGGAATTGGTGATGTCATAGTTGTAATAGACGAGAAGATATGGGCATAGGCAGGACGTGTAACTCGAAAGCAAAATAATCGGTGGTTCCTCAGTGTAGCTCAATGGATTCCAAGAGAGGGTAGGCGTAGCAAAGCGTCGCGGAAATTCACGTGAGCGGTTGAGATTAGGAAGCCTTAAAGTTGTATGCTGGCAGCAGCAGCTACCATGTAGTTAGGCTGATGATGATGACGATGATGATGATGATGAAACTGTGGCAGCGCGGAGACAAGACTACGCGAAGTGTAAGTAGTGCTAAAAGCTGATAATTTGCCTATGTTTTATCAGGCCACCATAGATTAGAACAGTAGAATCGCTAAAGGCTGGCCGACATTGGCAGAGACCACAGACAAAGACCACGCCCACTATCCAACAGTCGGTCAGCCTCTCTGAGACGCACTTGGTTCCGTCGCTCCAGAAGCGAAAGTAGGCGCAAGCCCACTGGGCGCAGACTGCAACAGTGCGATGGCTTGCCAATATTAACTCGAAAGCATTTCTAGCCTATATCGGCGGGGTCGTATCACTAAAACGTGTTCGCAGCAGTTCTGACGTTCTCAGAAGAGGTAGCATCAAACGAGCGGTTCTAATCGAAAGAGGATGTGAGGATGCTGCACAAAAAAATTATGTCGATAGGATGATTAGTTAATTAATTAGAACCAAAAATGTCGAAAAAACGTCGAAATAGCGCGGACGTCGATAAAATGAGTGGATGGGAAAACAGCCATGGACGGCAAAATAGTGAAAAAATAGTCAAATGGGTGAAAATACAGTTTGAAATGAATTGAAATATATTTCATGAGTGATAATGAATCGAACAAAAAGTTTCATTCACATAGATTATTAGTTAATTAATTATCAACAAAAACCATTGGACGGTTGAATAGTCTGGGCGGGGATATAGTAATTGGACGGGAAAGCAACCACGGCGCCAAATAATTACGCTAATTCAGGAGTTAAATTAATTAACAAACAAAAAGTCAATGATAAAGACAGGCAAAAAGAGGAGACGAGTGCCGAGGAGGTATGAGAGCTTTCGCATTCTCCCAATGAGGGTCGCCGCAGTGATATCTAATTTTTTTACTCTGAGCCGCATTATATTACTCTACCTTGTTGGGCTTACATCTGCAGGTTTTTTTTTTTCAGAAACGAATGTGAAACAGTGACTTTTTCATTATAGGCTTGCTTATTTGCAGCCCAACATTCGAAAACTGTTTTCGGATTTGGCGTACAGACAAGGCAGCAACACGCACACTACCACATAAATACAAGACAGTTTCCTCATTCAAGCGAGTTCTTCGACGATGATGATGCACACATTACAAAAGAAATAACAAAAAATGAGTCACCTCATGGAGTACGTTTTTGTCAGATGCAAAGCAGAAACTGAAGAGGAGTTTAAAGCACCCAATTCACAACGAGCACTGGAGCTGTGCCCGGTAATGAGTGACTCTGGTTTGGGATAAGTGCGCAGTAATGTATTGAGAACCACACGCGCAATGTTAAGAACAGTTTTGCGGAAATTTTTGGAATTCGAGAACGCATTGCTTTTCAAGAACTGCTGAAAGCATCGTGTCGAGTCGCACACAACTTGATTTTGCTTCAGTTCAATGACCAGCCTCATTCTTTGCTCTAGGAAAACCTTACAAAAAAAAAACAATGTAAAAATGGCTTGCACAGTGAACAGAAATCCTGATGGAAAATAGCTTTGCATGCAGAAAGCCAGGCCGTAACAGCAAGCACAGCTCACCGAAACAGGCGCTGACTCGTGCTTTTAGAATACAGTGTTTTCATTTCACTGCGCGCACAACCAGCTGGGGAAATGGAACGACAGCGGCAGGGAACGCACAAATTCAGGCGGACAATGCACGGTGGCCAGCGAAACGAAAAATAAAAGAAAGGAAGGAACGAGGAAAGTAAAGATGAAAAAAGAAAAACAGGCCCCAATATGCCAACGTAAGGAGGCGTGCTCAGGACATGCGAGAGAGGAAGGCACGCACGAGATTATAAATAAAGGCAGGTGCGCAGGCAAAACTTTGCGTGCAGGAAAAAAAAGAAAGGAATAAAGAAAGCACCTCCAGGGAGAGCGGCAGCTAGATCATTCTCCTCCACAACCACTTTCCCTCGCAAGCTTTGTGCTGTAGTCTCTTTTTCTGCCTCGGTTTAGGGAAGCGAGAGGCCTCTTCCCCAAAAAGCAAACAAAAAAAAGCAAAATAGAGAGAGAAACGAAAGACGGCCGAAGGAGAGTCCCGGAACATGCATCATGCATGCGCCAGCCATTGCCAAAATGGAGCCTTCACCGTCCGCGCCTCCTATAAATGCTGGTGGCACTCCGCCGCGCGTGTTTTTGTCCGCTGCTTCGTGTCCGAGAGTGGTCGTTGGCGTGGCTCGCTCTTGCTCGCGGCGTGGCTGCCGGTTTGCACGCTCTCGACGACTGCCTCCTTTTCTTTATTTTTTACCATAGCCTCGAGAATTCAGGATTAAGAGATAAAACAATGATATACCAGATTCCTCACTCAGATCCATGTTTTGGATTTTCGTCAGTCAAACGGCTTCGTGCTATCAGTTTGCTTGCAAAAATTCGCACATTTTTCAGCTGATGGCTGTAATGTTTTACTCGCGCCAACAGAAAACCGATGATGCATAAAAGTGGTTCAGTAAAAGTATGACGAGTAAGATGTGCTGTTCAATACAAACAGCACCAGGTATTATCGACATATTGTCGCACAAGGCTCGCAGAAAGCGCAAGTATATGTATAACTAAAGCAAAATATTCGGCCTTTAGTAACGGGAGTGTGTGGCACCAGCCACAGATCGCCAGTCGCCCCTCCACACCATGTAGAGTTATACGTACACAATCTCTACTTCACTTGGATCATTGTCCAAGCACCCGCAGCCGGGTAGCAGGGGCCAGCGCCGAAGGTAGCAGCGCCTTCGCTCGGTTAAGTAATTAGTAGTAAGTAATTAAGTAAGTGCTTTATTTTTCGTTTGAAAAATACATTTGAGAACGGACAGGTTCGAGGAAAAAAGCCGCGGAAGCAGCTTGACAAGTCCTAAAAACCCGTTTGTTGGCAGCAGCAGCAGTGCGGGGTGGCAATGCTTTCAAAACAATAAAGCACCAAGCATGAAAAAAGAAACAAAGAAACAAAATAACAAACAAAAAAGGTGAATCTGCAAAGTTATATAGGTTAGTATTTAAAAATACAGCAGCATGAATATAATCACTCACTAAGTCACAAAAGAAGTACAATAGTCAAGGAACATACATAGTACTGGTTTGCGATGACTAACCCAATGGTTGAGAAACACACGCTCAATATTAGTGGCAAAAATAATTGTGTAGAGTAGACAATGAAACATGTAAAACATCAATATTCTCTGAGATTAGTGCATTGAGCAAGGCAGGTAGGGTGTAAGCAATCATTTGCTTACCGTAATTAGTTCGCGTGTGTGTTACATACCAGTATTCCGGACATCGCGTTTGGTAGTGAAATAGGTTTTGTTTATGAATGGCTGTTGAACGGATGGCAAAATTATTCGATTTGCATTCTTTAATGTATGCGTGTACTAACATGTAGTTGTATAATTTATGCACTTTCAATATATTAAGCTCTTGGAACAAAGGTTCACTTGGGAAATCCCAGTTCACATCGCATATCGCGCGCAGAAATTTCTCCCGAAGGACAAGTAACCGACCTACATTTGTGGCAGACGTTGCCAGCCCGTTCCGACCACCGGCGTGGTTGCCGCGTTACTCTGGGCAAAGGCGGTAGCTGAAAGCGTGATTGAGGTGTCCACAGGGAGCCAGATATGCGCGTCTTCAGCTTTTTCATCTTCAGTGCCAATTTACCCAATGTACGACGGGGGCCTATGTTCCAGTGCCGCATTTCTGCAGCACTGTTCTCAACGACAACGCGTATTGCTCTAGTGCCGTGTTTCTGCCACAACGTTGTCCACGTCAACGAATGCAGCCCACATCTCTCACTCACTACCGCCACATAGCTCAAAGCACGATTATTAGTTTGGTGGTAGTATCTGTTCGCGCCGCCGCAGATTCGAACCCCACTCGGGACAATATTTATTTATTTTGTTTAGTTCTGGTTTGCCCAAGATCAACCTCAACCAGCTCACACAAACCGGTGAGCTGCTTTCGCTATGAATGAAAAACTTATACAAATCTTGCTGACCAAAATAAAATGTTATCAAGACATTCTGTTAAGAAGCCAAATTTAATTGGCCGAATATCCTAGTGCACCTTTGATGGTAAGACTACAGCATCACACATCTTCGCACAGGCCCTTTCTGCACTTTGGTCCCTTGGTAAAAGCTAAGTGAGTACCATATTCTGACCCAGCATTTTTGCGCGCAGAGCGAAGGGAGAAAATGTGGAAATGAATACCGCCATTGTTTGCGGCCGGGGTCGTCTGCTATAATGCCTTTTCCCCGCGAGGATCTGCAGCTTGCACTCACGAATGGCACGGCGCAGAAGGCGCGCCAGGAAAAGAAAACGGCGCAGGGTGGTCGCGAATCGTGACCACGAAGAGGGGCCATTCGCACCCTCCGATGTCGTGCTGGCCTTTCGGGACGACCGCGAACAGGATAGCGCTTATTCTTTCTGCTATTATAAATTGAAGATGCGGAAAAAGAAAGTTTGCGTAGGGCTCGCACTTCTACACGAAAAAGAATAGAGAAGCTCAAAACGGCCCACACCATTGCCGTAGTCACGTGACGACGGTAAACAAACAGTAAAGGAGTGTGTGTATGTTTGTGTGTATTTGAATGTACACACACACACACACACACACACACACACACACGCACGCGCACGCGCACGCGCACGCGCACACGCACACGCGCGCACACACACACACACACACACACACACACACACACACACACACACACACACACATACACGCACACAACACACACACACACAACACACACACAACACACACACACACACGCACACACACACAAAAAGCTTGGATTTATTGCGGACGTGCCTCCCGAATGCACCGAGATTCGCACTGCGGAAGCATTTGTGTCTTCTTTTTGACCGTCTTTCATTTCACTCCGCACGCGACTGTGAAAAGCTTTTCTGGATCCAGTATTTTTCGTATGTCTGACCAGCAGCTATCGCATATTTGCTCTTTCAAATGATTTGGCCAACGTTATTTCGCTCTGCATGTGGCCACTTTTCCTTTGACGTTCACATAGCAACGCAGTGTGCGAGCTGCTTTTCTGCGTCTGCAGACGAGACGTTCATGCAAATAAAAAGGCTTTGGCAGCTTTTTTTTTCTTCAGCACACAGTTTTCTTGGTACCTCCTCATTTTTTTTTTCATTTGTTCCAATTCGGCTCTTGCACCCCTCTTCGAAGAGAGACGCTCCGGGAATGGGGTGGAAGCGAATGACCCCGAAAATAGGCGCTGTCCGGTGAACGACCAGAAGGGACCGCAGGGTGTGTAACGCTGGTGACAAGCAAAGGGAAGAAGGCTGTGAAGCCAAGCCAATCTGAAGCGTGTCTTTCCTCGATCGTGGCATATCACAAAAAACTGCTACGTGCGAATGAAGATTCTGAGTCGAAAGCGCGGGCAGTTGTTTGCGTCGTGTGGAAATAAATAACCTCTTAAAGTGCCTCAAATTAAAGCCCCAGTTCTGCGTCTTGGCTTCCCGCTGTCAGAACAGAAGCACCATCACAGAGAGAACAGGCAGAACGGAGCGTAATCGTGCTAAGCCACTCGGACCATAGCAGTACCCTAAAGGACGGTGAGGATAAAGGGGAAGAGGTTTGTTAATTACTGTTTTCCGAGACCAACTATTTGCAGACGGTACAGATGGGGCTTTTTCCAGATAAAACTTGGGAGAACATTGCGATTGGCAGTTCAGACTGTAAAATGATACGTTTATGTACCGTGTATATTTTCAGTTTTATTTCAGAAAATGAAACTCATGATTACTGTTACCTGTTAGAAAACTTCTGAAAGCATCATGCACGTCTATCTGGGCCAACGCGGTAAGTGGCTTCTAGTGCTAGGCTCGCCATTCTACGCCAAGGTTTGAGGTTCTAGCCTCCACTACGCATCTCTGCAGGCACTCAGTTTCATGTCCTGCTATGCGGACCAGCGTCCTCTTGGTAGTTGCCGTCACCGCCCAAGACCATCCCTCATGATGCAGCGTTAGGTGTTCTTAGCTCGTTCTTCAAAAATGTTGCGTCGGCGGCGCCGTCTCCATAGCCCACCGTGACCATATACATGATGCCTCCTTCAGAGAAACGTCCTGAGGCAGTTACCGCCTGCCTCGAAAGCAGTGCTGTCATTTGACATGGGAACTTCTCCGACCACCTTAATTATGCTATGTTGGTGTAGGCATGTGCAAGGCCACCACCGGACACCTACAAGTAAAAACTGCTGCTTCAAGAACCCACTGGTTAAAATGCCCTCCGACATACGAGCCTAGCATTTCCCGCCAACACCTCGGCGGATCCCGAGAGTGAACTAACTAGAAGAATAACAATCGGATGGAGCGCATTCGGCAGGTGCTCTCAGATCTTTAATGGAGGTTTACCAATATCCTTCAAGAGAAAAGTATACAACAGCTGTATCTTAACGGTACTCACCTACGGGGCAGTAACGGGGAGGCTAACGAAGAGGGTTCGGCTTAAGTTAAGGACAACGCAGCGAGCTATGGAAAGAAAAATCATAGGTGTATCGCGAAGAGACAGGGAGAGGGCAGAGTGGGTCAGGGACCAAACACGGGTTTACGACACCCTAGTCGAAATCAAGAGGAAGAAATGAGCTTGAGCAGGACATGTAATGCGAAGGCAAAATAACCGGTGGTCCTTAAAGGGTAACAAACTTCATGCCAAAGGAAGGGAAGCGTAGCAGGGGGTGGCGGAAAGTTAGGTGGGCGGATGAGATTGAGAAGTTGGCGGGGATAAGGTGGCCGCAGCTGGTAAAGGACAGGGTTAATTGAAGAGATATTGCAAAGGAATTTGGCCTGCAGTGGGCGCAGTTAGGCTGCTGATGATGATGACCTCACGTGCCTGCCTGCCAGCATCTCCAGAATAGGAGGCGAATGGGCTAACCAACAGGCCATCGCTGCGGCAGCCCAGTGGTTTACCACCGATTCTACTATATCAAATGTAATAATGTACTTTCATTTCTTTGCAATGAGAAACTCCTCCTAAAGCTGAATCATACGTTTTACTAACTCTTAGCAGTTCACTGATATTTTTAATGCGAGTGCATTAGGAGGGTCTTGTTGGCGTCAACTTTCCGGCGCCGTCTGTGTGAAGTCTGCATCTGCAAGATGGAATTTAGAAGCAGTTACCTCTCTCCTCCTGTACTGTAAAAAGGTTCTCCTCTCTCCTGATCATTCTCCTCTCCACCTGTAGGGAGAGGACGTCGGACGAAGAATGACACAAAAAAACGAAAGTGACTACAAAAGGAAATGACTAAGAAGGAAGATAACCGCCAACAGCGTGGGTTGTCTTCACTCAATGTTGCACTGCTCTACAATCGTTAAAGTCATCGTGCATTCAGTAGCAGCTCGTTGTCGGCTTGAACACGCTGCACACCGAAGCCTGCCATCTAAGTCACCGTGTTGCGCTGGAGTGGCTACCCCCTCAGTGCGGCCTCACAGGCAGCGATCACGCTGACGGCGCAGCGAAAGCGGCGCAAGGCGAAACGTACGTATAAAGCATCAACATTAACGTGTATCACAGAAGGAACTGCAAAAGCTACTGGCCGATGTCTTTCGCATGGTTCCCGCGCAGAAACGTTCCCTCTCTTACTACCTGCTATACCACAATGGTTCACCCCCTGCTATCTACGGACTCCCGAAGATTCATAAACCTGATGTCCCGTTGCGCCCTATTGAGACTTCACCTGTACGCATCTTCAGAATCTATCAACATTTTTACTCGGCGTTATCTCCCCTCTCGTAGGCAAAAGACCTACAAATATACTCAACTTCGACACCTTAAAGTGGAAGCCGGTGAAATAATGGTTTCGTTAGATGTAAGATCTCTTTTCATAAGCGTTCCAGTGGACCTTGCCGTGAAAGTCTGCACCGCTGCCCTTGAAGCCGACCCAACGCTACCTGAAAGGACCCCTATCGACGTTCCTGACCTGACTTGACTTCTCCGTTTTTACCTGAAAAACACCCATTTCACCTTTTGAGAACGTCTCTTACGAGCATATTTACGGTGCTGCGATGGGAGCTTCCATCTCCATCACGGTCACAAATCTGACTGTGGAAGAAATCGTAGGCCGCGCGCTCGCTGCATTCACGCCTGCCCCCAAAATTATACTAAGGTACTTGATGACTGCTTTTGCGTGCTGAAGAAAGGATCATTGAAAGATTTTATTGTACACGTGAACAGCTTAGGGCCAGCCATACAATTCACCGCGGAAGAAAAAAACCGATGGCCGTCTTCCATTTTCTGTTCTGCTTGTCACAAGAGAGTCCGCAAGATTAAATTTAAATTTGCAAGTACCGCCCTGTGTCGTCTTCTTTCTCTGTCCCGTGTCCCCTGCGGTGTCTAGCTCCTTCATGTCTCACCAACTGGCCTACACATCTACCCTCCTAAATTTCAACGTTTACCGGAAACCCATACATAACAGCCGCTGCCTCAGTTACAGGTTAGTTCACCCAGATTGTCAAAAAAGTTCGGTTGTCTCATCGCTCCTCCAACGAATGAAAGTATATGCTACAGGCGGAGAGACCAAGCGGCTGAATCGAAGCACATACGACGTGATTTGGCGACCTGTGGTTGCTCGGTGTTCATCATTGACTCAATGCAGCGAAAACTAGACCGCCCTAGGATGCAGCCAACCGAAAGCACCGAAAAGCGAACGGGACTACCATACGTGCCAGGCATCAGTGTTGCACTTGCGCGTATATTACGCTCCTATGGTGTGCACACTGCTCATGTACCATCTCAAAAACTGAGGAGCCAGCTTGTCAATGCCAAGGACGGGCTGAAGAAAGAAAAATTCCCGGGCGTTGCGTTTAAGGCTTCATGTGCCGACTACCCATCAGTGTACATCGGCGAAACAGGAGACTGCGCACGTAGATTATGTGAACATATGGATGATGTGAATAACCGGCGCGCAGAACAAAATGCGCTTGCCGAACATTCATTATCTGCCAGCCACAATATCAACTGGGCAGAGGCACGTGTGGTCGCCAAAGAGAAAGACAAGGAATCACGGCTCTGTGTTGAGTCGCTGATTATTCAAACCACAGCGCATACTACCAAAGGCAACGACGGGGATTTGCCACCTATCTACGCGAGATGACTGGGATTGCATATACGGCGCATTTAAAAGGCACCACCACAACGTTTTGCCTCATTATGAACAAGGCTCCCATGTGGGAGCCGAAACGTGCATTCCACCATTATTTTTGGTCGGTGCGACTCACTAATATCACTTGTATCACAACTTCACAAGTTATAACAAAAAGGTAAATGGCAATTCAATCTCACTGCGACCGAGACGACATCATTGCTCGACGTGTGTGACATGCATACGGAGTTGAACCATTACCAGCACGTCTTCAACACGCTAAGTATGCATGTGAATTCAAATACGCTAGCCAGCGCTGACTGAAGCGAGTATAATGGATACCTATACGGTACAAATCCCGAACGTAAACAGGAAATGTCAACGTTTCCGTATCGAATCGATACGCGTAAGGGGAGCTCCAGGGAAACCCGCTGAACGACGGACTTTGCACAACCAACGGAAGGCCTACCCGCGAGAAGTCCGCGGCCCGCAGGGGCGCTCAGGTGCGGGCTTAATTGAGCGCCGATTGAAAGTGGTCGCCGAAAGTGGGTTTCTCTCACCGCTTGCATTGGCGTGCCTAATGGGGAGGAGGAGAGAGAGACAGGCAGCAGGAGAGAAGGAAAGCTGGCGCCGGGTGGACGGAATCGGCGGTAACAGTAGCCTTACTATTCGCTGAAACTGAGTCCGACGTGCGCACTGCCAGGAAGCCGAAATAGCAATGTTTTCCCAGCCAGGCGCCAAATTGTATGCTCGAAATCAACGCTGTGAAGCGCGTTCTGGCTTCTATTCGGAAACCGTATGCCTTAAAGTCTGGTAGGGTTCTAGTCTGGTTTGGTTGCTTTGGTTTATGGGGTTTAACGTCCCAAAGCGACTAAGGCTATGAGAGACGCCGTAGTGGAGGGCTCCGGAAATTTCGACCACCTGGGGTTCTTTAACGTCTAGTCTAGACGTTCTAGTCTATGGTACGCGGTAATCTTTGCTGAAAAATTCATGGGTCATATAAATGGACATCAGGACGTGCATGTTAACCAGGCTGAAGCGCTATTGGCAGTTTTGTGTGGTTTACTGATGAAAACGCTGAGCACAAACGCCCGGAAATAAATGCAAACTTAAAAAAGGGTCGCATTTATAAGCTGCACCTAACCGTCGATATGGCACGCATTTTTAAAGCGTATGCACTACGTCTCAAATTTAGCAACCTTTTTTTTCTTTTAGTTCTCAAACCGGTAACGGGAATTTAAAAGCTTTCATTATTCGGATAAAACATCGGGTACTTTGCATGCTAATTTCTATAAGCTACTCAGCAGTTTTCGAGCTGGCGTTGTAAGCCTCAACCGGCATTAGTGCGTTATAAATACCACAGAAAGACTGGGAATTTTGCGATTCAGAGCTGAAGCCATTAGAAGGGTTTGTAAAAGCCGCCGAAAAACTAATGTGTTGCCTGCTAATCGGCAGGAATTTTGCCATAACGTATGAGAGAAAAATCAGTCATCCAGAGAGCACTTAACCACTCGCAGACCCGCGAGCTTCAGCTTTACGGCTTTAAACTCCGAGTAACACTGAATGCCCTAGTGGGATTTTCCAAATTTAGAGTAGCAGTCTGTGCTTGGTGATCACTAGTAATGAAGTCACTCATTGATAGCATGGTGTGGAAAGATTATGATTGGTTTCGTTTATGAGGGTTTTCCGACTCAGGCTATAAGGGACGCCGTATAGGAATGGGGGGGGGGGCTCCGGAAATTTTTACCACCTGGGATTCTTTGACATTCAGTGATATCATACAGTACACGGGCCTCTAAAATTTCGCCTCCACCGAAATTCGACCACCTCGGCCGGGTTCGAACCCGCGTCTTTCGGGTCAGCAGCCGAGCGCCATAGAGCCACCTCGGCAGATGGAAAGACTATGAGGCTCACTTCATAAGGAAATGTAGTCATATTCTACGACACAGAGTGCTATCACTACTGAGTAATGAAATATCATTTTTATTGTTAAACATCACAGAATACAATCATGCTCTCATAAATGGATCAACAACGCAAACTTATTAAGGCGAGCGGCCAATTCTACAACTGCGCCCAAATCGATCAAAACTGCAGAACTCATTTCTAAACGTATGTAGCCCCTTGAAAGCCACTCGACTACATACGTTCACTTTCGCGCACCGTCGGCATCTGATTCGGTAGAGTATTCAACTGGGCAGCCTGCATGGCGGGTCCCTCGGCTAAAATTTTCCTTTCCAAGTGCAGAAAATAGTCACCGACACAATTTTTTTGTAGATGAATTGAAACTCTTTCCTAAACCATGGCTCTAACATGACACGCGTAGACACCGTTCCGCAGCTACACTGTGGGATTAAAGGAGCGAAATCTTAGTTTGGAAGTTTCGACAACACACACAGCGAACTTTAAAACCACAGTCGTGGCAAAGCCAAATATTCGCGCTTTATGTAAAGCTAAGATAATTTTCCGTTGCGTGATACGAACTTTTCCTGGGTTGGGACTCAAAGAATAAGAACCAGGCAACAGAAGAGTTCTCGGGAAATATGCATGGTGAAAAAAGGGAAAAAAAAGGAGAGAGGGAGAACAAGGTGAATGAGATTTTCACCTGTGATCAAGAGAAGCGTATAGTGAACAGGGTAGATACAACGGAACGCTCACCGTTATGCAAATCGAGCAGAGATACCAAGCGATCCTTCGCGGGCGAGTCATCAGAATAACTGCTGACGTGAACCCTGCTTCAGTTATAGCGGAGGAGCGCCCGCCTGCGGTGCCACGAGCGCAGAAGAACGCTCGGGTACGAGAACGCAGAATGGGCCAAAATTGCTGCCTTGCAAAACCCAGCCTGCCCTGAAGACCACCTACGGTCTCCTTTTCCCCTCTGTTTTACTCGTTGTCCCCCACTCGTCCACATCTGCGTTTGAGATTTCAGCGCGAGTTCACAGCGTATGGGAGCAAAGGCCTTAATAGTTGCAAAGCACTGCGAATCACCATTTGTCACAGGCGTGCATCTTTGTACCTGGCTGCCCCGTGGAAACGGCGTGAGAAGTAGAAACAGGATGAGTGGTTTCGGTTTTTTTGAACTTCGTGAAGTTGGCGCTTTTTTTGCATAATAACACGATGCGCACTTGGCAGCAACCCATGAACAGCTCACTCTGTCAGTCGTAGCGTTCGCGGAACAAGAGTGAGAACTGAGGAAGACCAAGGCGACGGGAAGCTAGTGCTTGTTTCTTATGTTAGAAACGGTACTTGTGAAGAATAGCCCGTAGGCACGTCGCTGGATGCTTGGAGACTTCTGAAAAAGAATGGTGGCCTTGGGAACGTCACACTAATTGGACCGGCAGAGAGGAACAAGTATGCCAGGGCATAGCAAAATACTGTAGAATTCAGACTGAAGAAATACGATACTTTTGGATTGTTCCAAACCTAAGGCCCTGCCTGTAGATGAGTAGGTTTGCGACCCTGCACTCACGGGACGAGAAGCAGGAAGCAGTAAGAATGCAAATACCATTTTAATTAGGACAAATAAAACCTTAATTAACAAAACAGCGCACTGGCCTCAGCAGCAGAACGAAAAAATAACTTCAGGTCTGATGTGGTAACCAATCACCGCGAAAACTGGAATGGCGGTGCACGCCGGGTCCGTGTATTTTGCAGGCGCTTGTGTGCGTTGGCCAGTAAGGAACTCAACATGTATGTGTTGAGCCCAGCCAAACACTACGCCGTTCCCCAATTATATTTCAGATGGCTTGGTCGGGCTGGCCAACCTTGAGGAAGGCGGAATTAAACGTTTTTTGGCTTTCAGTATCCATATGATGTCAACTAACACTGCGAAAGCGGTAACACCTTTGTGCAAGCCATTTAGTAGAAGCAGTTTAGGGGTACAACGGTAGCGGTGTAACGCGTTTTTATTTCGCAATCAAAACCCTTCGTTCGTTTCCAGAAAAGGAAAGGCGCATAGCTGCCTCACTTTGTAGCACTGACCCAGGGAGCCTTTTATGCGCCTTTCCTTTTCTCAGCACCAATGGAGGATTTACACTGAGAATAAGGCAACACTGCGAACTAGAATATTTGCCTCGTGCAAGCGGGCCCTGGAGTCGTGAAGTGTGTCCGCAACGCGATCTAACGGAAGCCCGCAAGCGGAAGAAGGCCGAGTATGTACGTGAGCGTGTACACGGCACAAAAACCGCTATGTGAGACGCCAAACCGAGCAGTCGCCTCTAAAACGCCAAAATGGGCCTGCCGCTCCAGACCTCTCGGTCACTAATGCCAATCAGCTTTCACTAATTAATGCACTACGCCATTAAGCTTAGTCCTAATAATTTTTGCCTACTTCTCTGAGTCTTCTCTTTTCCCATTTCTCTCTCTCTCTCTCACACATGCGCACGCACGCACGCACGCACGCACGTACGCACGCACACAACACACGCAAACAAACACGCACCCGCGCGCCCGGAACGGCGCACGCTCGTCTTTGAGCATAGAAGCAACATTATCTCAGCCTATTTTGAAAATAGAATACGCATAAACACATTGCGATGCAGAATCACAATTAAACGTTACCTGACAACTTCTGTCGAAGCACCGCATTCAATGAAAATAAATAGTTGGTATAGGAACACTTCTATGGACTATTACAGCGAAGCGTTCTCACCCGCGATGGCCATAATATCATCCGTCACAGCACAGATACAATGCAGAAGAAGCGCTCCTGACGCGCCCATGACTGTTTCGTCTTCGCGGTACGGAGAGGATGTCGCGCGGGACGAGCAGCTCCTTCATCGTGACAGATGCGAGACCGCCGCATCAGTCGCAGTCATCAGCCAAGATTCGGCGTGCTAGTGAGAGCGTGCGAAAAACATCCGCCACCACACAGCATAGCAGCACGTGCAGCGGAACGCGAAGCTGCGCCGTCAGATCGAACATCCTCGCCAGATGAACACAATCCCTGTGAAATCGCAAGCGTGAGAGGGAATCCTCCGGCCGGGCGGCCCTCTTGGCCATGCGCAGACCGTCTAGGGAGCAGCCGCTTCTTAAACGTGTGTACATCGGCCTCGCAAAATCAAACAGCAGAGGGGACGCCGTCGAGGGGAAAGCTTTTCGCTGAACAGTTCGTATCAACCATTGTCTTAACTGATGTAGTTTTTTCCCAAGCTACGCTGCATTTTTGCAAAGAAAAAAACAACAACTTCTGTACACGATAAAGAGAGGTTTGTCGAAGCGCGTGAGGGCACGCATATAAGCACACGACATTTCACGGATCAGTAAGAGTTGTGTAACAGAGACACTGCTAAAATAATACGATCACAAAAGAGAAAAGATAAATCATTCTGACAGCAACACCGCTTCCGCTGAGGGGCAGTACGAGCGAGCGAGAGCAGCTCGAAAAGCGTACGCACGTTACTCCCACAATGTGTGGAAAAAAAGAAGTTTAATGGCTCAGAATGAGAGAAAAAAAAACCGGAAATAATATTGCAGTCAAGAGAAAACAAGGAAATGTGGAGCAGACATGCATAACTAGTTCAGGTGTTAAAGATTTACACGGTACAGTCTGTCAAAAGTATTAAGCCCAAGGGGTCTGCTTCTGAGCCCTGCATTGTGGCTGCTCTTGCATACTCATAGACCCTAATCTCACGAAGGCGGGAGGAATTTAAGTCCTCAACCCTCCCAAGCTTAGGACTGTCAAATGTGCTTAAGAGCCCCGATACAAGGCTTGGAAGCGAACCTCTTGGGCTGTATATTTTTGACAAAGACTGTGCACTCTAGTACACACGCGCTTCATTCTCCCGTCTCTTGCTCAGTTGGCCCTAGCAAAGTCTGCCTCCTGAAAGGCTAAAGCCCCGCGCTAGAACGGAGACCGAGACTGGCAAAAAATTGAGTACGGTTATGAGATTAAGCACCGAAAAGATGTGGAATGAAAGTGGGCATATAGCGAATACATGCCGCTTTGACCACGTGAGCTCTGCCTCATTGCCTGCTATGGCTTACGGAAGAGCTCATCTCCTTTCTACACCGCACAACTACATTGCAGGTTTTCAAGAAAAGCAAGTCAGGTAAAACTAGGCTTAGATGTAAAAAATACAGCCTTGCTAAGTGTGTGACAGAGAAGCGAAAGAAGAAGGCAAAAAGAGGGATCTCCGGGGAAGGCGGTTTTCCATAAAGCGCCCATTAGCAAAAGCGAAAAACCAATTTATTTCAACAAATCCTTTTTCTTATTATTTTCGCTTTTAGGTATTTCATCGACACCAACCTGCCAATGTCACGATAATAAACGAAGAAAGACGTAAAAGAGGCGCATTTGTTTTAACTTTTTGATCGATCTCGGACCTCATATACACGTATATCCATAGTTATCACGAGTGCATCTCTCTTTCTTGTGCGTGGAAGTCGCAATAAAAGCGTACCGGTCTTGGTATGTTTAGCTTTTTTTCTTTAGCACCAGATACGGAGAGACACGGAATGCAGAAACAAAGCGGCAGGGTAAAATCACTTCATCTAAGTTGAATTTCGATGGCTGTGTTTATATCACCACACTGCCTTTTCTTTAGCGCCTCATTCTTACTTTTCTTTCGATATTTTTTTTAGATTCCGAAGGGCAGATCCATTTCCTTCTCATCCCAACCTCCTTGCTTGCGGTTCACTGCAACAAAGTTGTGTGTGGCGCGCATCGGATTCAATAGTTCTCTTTTCGGACAGACACAGCTGAGCTCTTCGCCATTTCAGCAAGGACACAAAACGATAAAGAAGTAATAATTAGACCCGCCTCGATGGCTCAGTGATTAGGGCGCTCGGCTACTGAGCCGGAATTGCCAGGTTCGAAGCCAACCGCGGCGGCCACGTTTCGATGGAGGCGGAACGCAAAAGGCGCTCGTGTGCTGTGCGATGTCAGTGCATGTTAAAGATCCCCAGGTGGTCGAAATTATTTTTGGAGCCGTCCACTACGGCACCTCTTTCTCTCTTACTTCTTTCACTCTCACTTCCTCCCTTCCCTTACGGCGCAGGTTCAGGCGCCCACCAGGATGTGAGACAGGCACTGCGCCATTTCCTTTCTTAAAAAACCAATTTCAAGTAATAATTAGTATCAGAATGAAAATCCTCGCTCCTCATGTGTAGGAGATATAAACAAAATTCCTATACAGGCGTCTAGCAGTGCTCCAAGCTTAGCGAATAAACATGATAGCCTACACAGTACCCCGCTTATGTGATATGTGTGTTTCTTGTAAAGTTATCGTGGTGTATTGGGAAATAAGATGCACAGCTGGCATCTTTAATGCACTGAACTCTCAACTAGAGATAGACTGAGCCGACTGAGCCCATGAGTGGGGATATTTCACGTGCAGCACACAGCCGTCTCCCCCGCAGTCGCACGCGGTGAGCCTTTCGACATGCTCTGTCGTCATTTCAGCGAATGGCCAAACGGCTGCTGCAGTCGGCGTGGCGCGACGCACTGCTATTCCAGGAGCCATTAGGCGCAGAGGGACTCGAGAGATGACGCAACGGGTGAAGGTGGGCATTGAGTCTCATTAGCCCGATGAGAGAAACACAGTGGGGCAGCTCTCATTTGTTATCCGCACCCCTTCTTCCCTTTTCAGACCAGACATCGAAATGATGACGTCACTATACTCAGCGGCCACTCCTCTGGTCGAGCAGTAGTCGACAGCGGTTCGCGATGTGCTGAGTACACCCCTGAGTTTGTGGACAAACTCAGTCGCCACAAATTGTCGGCACAAATTTAGGATCAGATTCACAAAACTGCTTGTGCGCATAACTTTTTTTTTCAGCTTAACATGGAACTTTGCTTCACTTATCTGCATGCACTGCGCGGCACCGTTATTATAGTACATCCTCAACAGCCCTCTTCTCCGCACCACAATAGTTAAATATCGGCAGGTTCATTATCATTTACCATTCAACTGCCTACTAGCTGGCATCAGTGTCATACACTCGCGGCGGATTTTTCACTTACCATAGAATTATATCCAATAACGCAGTAAACTGTTCTTTATTTGTCACTTTAATTCCATTTCTACCTTCTGTTAATTGCTACAGGGCCCCAATAAGCTGCACGAAATTCTAATAAATAGATGAATAAAACTCGCAGCCATGCAGGTCGTATTAGAGAAGTGCAACCGACAGTCGAAGATCACTCCTTCCCCTCCTTAAGTGCTACCAATTTAAGCAGCAGAAGGAGGAGGGCGGGGATAGTTGTATATGCATCTGGTGGGGCAAAAGTTCTGTATATGGCTATCGGCACTATAGAAACGAATATATACCGAATTAAATAAGCACACATTTTCTTGTTATCCCTTTCGATTTGTTATCAGGCGTCATCATTCCAAATACTCTCTTGTAATACACTGTTCAATCTGTTTTTCTTTTGTTCCAATATTCGCCAAGTTTCAATGTGTTAAAAATTGTGAATGCGCATGTGAGTCAGTCGTCCCTGCTAAGATGCGCCATGCCTCCAGGCACTTTCAAGCTGTTTTTTTGTAAATTTTCATTTCAGGTCCATTCATTCACTGCGAGTGAAAATAGAGTGCTGATCTATCTTGTTCATGAACAATCCGCCTAAGCATAGAAGCACGTGCCGCGGACCCTTAGGGAACAACAGCATCATCCACAGTACGATCCGCGAAGTAGGTTCCTTCGAAGACGCGTCATCGCCGCTCTGCATACTGCCACGGGGGACGACATCCGCGGAACGAGGAGACGGCGGCTGCACCGTAATGTGGTCGTCCAGGAGAGAGCGCGGACCACTGCGGTCACGTCCACAGCGAGAGAGCCGCGAGGCGCCGCTTCCCGGTCAATGCGGCGCATTCAGCCGAAGAGGCCATCAATCTTGCTCTGGGGCCGGCACCACCTCCGCGGCTGTCATTCGGCGCGTCCAACGACAGCTCTGTCGGCGCTGCTTTGCGGAGCGGGTCCCGTACGCTAATCAGATCTTCGCGGATATGGCTGTGCGGAGCACGCATAGGTACTTTGTATATGCAGCATTTCTTAGTGTTCCAAGACATTGTGAGCAGAATTTTTATGCCTTTAATCAAGCACGCAGATATTCCGACACGCTTTGTATTATAGAAGAAACTAATTTGGAGGCTGGCCTCTTTTTGCCGATATCAAAAGGCGTCGTCCTTGAACTGCTCAGATCCGCAGCATGTCCCTCCTAAAGAACGTGCCAAAAGCTGAGGGTAGCGTCAACCGTTAAGATTATTACGAAACCGTGACTAAATGCTCATGTTTTCGTTGAGTGACCATTACGATGCAGTTAACTTTACGAAGTCTTGTGGCATTAAATTTAGCGGGCAGTTTAATTCTTAGGTCAATTTGGGATATTAGATGTTGTGGTGACCTCATCCATAGAGTTATATGGGAAAAATAGAGCCGAATTGCAGTCCTGAAAGAGTCAACGATTTAGCTTCTCACGCGCCTACATTAACAGATCAATAGTTACTTTTTACGTGTCAAAGCCGAAGGGGAGCTCACGCGAGGCGTGATGGAAAGCTGTTGATTATTTCGCGCAGCTAGGGTTCCTTAACGATCTTGAAACCGTTGTAAAAGGCCTATTTTCTGTATTAAGGCTACGGTTGTTGTAATCTACAGGCAGTACTTACCTTGCATAACACTAGCGGCATTTGCTCTACCATGGCGACACTTGGATGGCGAAATAAGGCCCACCATTTTTTGCACAGATCTGTGATTCATTTTGAAATGATGCACGGCCGCCGCGGTAGCTCAGCGGTTATGGTGCTCGGCTGCTGACCCAAAAGACGCGGGCTCGATCCCGGCCGCGGCGGCTGATTTCTTTGGAGGAGAAATTCTAGAGGCCCGTGTACTGTGCGATGTCCGTGCACGTTAAAGAATTCCAGGTGGTCGAAATTTCCGGAGCCCTCCACTACGGCGTCTCTCATAGCCTTAGTCGCTTTGGGACGTTAAACCCCATAAACCAAACCAAACCGAAATGATGCACACAGTGCGGAAAACAGCACAATACTTATGTTGTGTGCCTTCTTTGTCCTTTTTGCGTTTCTAGGTCTGTGTATCCTTTCAAAATGAATGTCAACCAACTGGCCCAACTTGCAATACCACACGTCAACACAGTCTCGTGACGTAGCAGTCCTTCAACACCACTCGCATAAGCCCAGATAAACGTCTCCAGCTGTCCCCGTCATCGTACATAATATAGACTCACGAAGGCGTCTCAGAAGAAGCTGAGTAGCCTTCCTCTGACTGGACCACGAGTTGCAGGTGAATGGAAAGAAAGCCAAAGTTCAGGGCCTGCCAAAAAAACTACCTAAACACATGGAAATACTCTACATGGACATCGAGGCACATACCGACTCAGGCAAGTACAAGATAGCTGCGTTCGACAACCGGACGTGGCCAATTTTCAGTGTTTCGACCTATGCCGTGGAGGATGCTGCAGAAGTGGAATCACTGACAACAGCCTTCGCCATCAAGACTCAATGTCAGAGGAAAAAGTGATCGCACCTAATGACGGACACCCAACACGCCTGCAGGGGCCGCCTTGTCAGAAAACATCACGGAAGAGCAAGCACACAATTGAATCGGTTTGGCTTATGGGAGTTTAACGTCCCAAAGCCACTCAGACTATGAATGAGGCCGTAGCGAAGGGCTCCGGAAATATCGGCTACCTGGGGCCCTTAAAGGTGCACTGAAACGCACTGTACACGGGCCTCTAGCAATTCGCCTCCATTGAAATGCGACAGCCGCGGCCGGGATTGAGGTCGCGTTTTTCGGGTCAGCAGCCGAGCGATATAACCTCTGAGCACCACGGCGGCTCACATAATTAAATAGCCATTTCCACTCACACAGAATAATATAGACATCTGGACACTAAGGACTAGACGGAAAAGAGGCAGCGGGCGAGGTTCCTCGAGCTCTCACACTTCTTCGCCCCCCCCCTCCACACACACACACACACACACACACACACACACACACACACACACACACACACACACACACACACACACACACACACACACACACACACACACACACACACACACACACACACACACACACACACACACACACACACACACACACACACACACACACACACACACACACACACACACACACACACACACACACACACACACACACACACACACACACACACACACACACACACACACACACACACACACACACACACACACACACACACACACACACACACACACACACACACACACACACACACACACACACACACACACACACACACACACACACACACACACACACACACACACACACACACACACACACACACACACACACACACACACACACACACACACACACACACACACACACACACACACACACACACACACACACACACACACACACACACACACACACACGCACACACACACACACACACACACACACACACACACGCACGCACACGCACACACGCACACACACACGCGCGCACACGCACACGCACACACACACACACACACACACACACACACACACACAACCGTACAGTGACAAACTAGAACACCTAAGGCTACAAAAATGGCATCTCTCACCACCACCCTACTAACTATCCCCATCGGAAATCATAAACGGGAGGAGAATACAAACGAACACTTTTTCTATTCTTCGCATTTTAAACAAGATTAGTCACACAAAATAACCAGGTTACTGTCCTTGGAGCGGAGCTAGCCCCACGCTCTGTCATACCTCTTGGGAATGCCGGAACAAACCAGACCAAGCGTTAACAGTGGCATACTCGACACGCGAGCAGTGGGAGGTGGTCCTGACCAACGACAAAGCTGTACCAGCAACCCTTGATCATCCAGATAGTCCGCAAGTCAGCTGCGGCCAGCGGAGCCCTGGACTGGGGGCCCCGACCACCCAGTCCCTGCAAGTTGTTCTTTTGCCGAAATAAAAATTTTCTCTTTCTCTCCCGCTGAATTGCCCAGTTTCCCCACGGAAGAATGTTTTGCTGGAATGAAATAGGAATGTATTGATATTCTTTTGTTTATTGTAGGGCACTAACACTAGATGCGTCACTAGCGAGAAATCCGTGACTCGTCATGTTGAAGCCTCGCAGTAAATCGGTTAAGCTGGGATAAGCTCCGAAAGCGTCGCACCAGTTGCCGCTAAGTGGAGAGGGCGTGTGGAAATGAGCGAGAAACGAGGTTGCGTGCACATGCAGATGCCAGAAAGAAGAGGCGAAGGACGAAGTCGCCGGAGGTACTACGTGCAGTGCAGAAAATGGTAAATCGTAGATGAAGTCGCTCCTTCGACCGATTCCAAAACGGAACGCCGTGCACGGCGAAGTGAACAGCAACGCAAAAGAAGAGAGCGCCATCGTGACTCACCCGATACAGCATGGCGGCAAGCCGAAGCAGAGAGTCGAAGACAGTACATTCTTGATAAACGGGATGTGGAAACATATGAAGAGCGAGAAACGCGCAGAAATGCGAGAAAGAAGAGACGAATCATGAATTTACCGGAGGAATGTGCAGTCGAGAGGCGTGTACAAATGGATGCAGAGGCTGCTGAACAGAGGGACCGGTGACTCGAGTCGCTACGCGCAGCACAGGCGGCTGATCGCAAGGGGAAATCCTAGGAACGACTTCAAGAACATCTGGATGCAACTCCACTTTCAAGCTTATAAAAAGCTTAACAAGGATAAACAAAGCTAAAAAAGGGCAAACATGAGCGCACCTAAGTCGCATTTAGCTTAACCAGGTAGATCGGGGGCAATTTTCATTGAAGTAAGATTTCATCTTACACCGCTTTTCTCTTTAATATTGTCTGTATTAGGAAGCGACATCAGTGACTTCGAGTCCAACTTGTGGCTTGAACTCCGAACTAGCCATGGGGCCTGAGTGGTAGGTGTTCTTAAGTGCACTCGGCAAGAATAGGTTTCAATAATGTGTACATTTCTTTGATAACCAAGAAGTGAAGCTTGGGTACAGCAGTTAGACTGCAATGCACGGCCATGGTGAACTCAAACACGAACCCACTTGTGCGCTGTCCTTTTAGCCTGCCGCGCACTAGCGACATTCAACAAGTTGATGAATATCCACTTCGCGTGGCTCTTTAAATGGGAATGTAAATTATGTTTGTTGCCCACTACGGCTAAACATAGAAAGGTATAAGATTTTGCTTTCTGTGTGCGCTGAGATTATAAAGACGTCGCACCCAGAAAACTTAATTAACCTCCAAAGTGCACTTCATCTCTCTGTCTGGCACTTAAGCTCTTTTGAATCATATTATGCGTATTCATGTGGCTGAACTTTCTGAAGGCTAGGCTGTGTAGCATTCTGTGGTCCAGCATAAGATAACAGTTGATCGAACATAAACAAACGGAGCTGCGCATGTGGCTTGTAAGCAGCTAGCATTTAGAAAACCTTTTGATCTGAGTTTGTTTGGTTTGGTTTGGTCTTGTGGGGTTTAACGTCCCAAAGCGACTAAGGCTATGAGAGACGCCGTAGTGAAGGGCTCCGAAAATTTCGACCACCTGGGGTTCTTTAACGTGCACTGACATCGCACAGTACACGGGCCTCTAGAATTTCTCCTCCAAAGAAATTCCAGCCGCCGCGGCCGGGATCGAACCCGCGTCTTTTGGGTCAGCAGCCGAGCACCATAACCGCTGAGCCACCGCGGCGGCTGATCTGAGTTTGTATAGTGAAATTACGCATTACGCGAGCAGTAACTAACAACGATCTCACTAAATGCAGATTTCTGTTGAAAATTAATTTAATCGCGCATAGAGAACGGAAAGTATATTCTGGTCTGCGCGAAATGCATGCAGGTTTTCAAAATCAAGGACGTCTATCAGCTGATTGCCTGCCCTCCGTGCCGTTCCCTGCCAAGATAGTGAAACGCAAGTAAAAAAGAAAGTCGAATTAGTGTTTTTCATTACCTGGCTGCAACATCGTAACTAGCGCTAAAAACATAAGGAACAACGAAAATCTACCGACGGGACACGCGCTAGACATCAACCGAATTGATTTCTAGCGTGTGTTTCGTCGGCATATTTTCTTTATTTGTCGTGTTTTTTAGTGCTAGTTACCATGTCGCAGCCAGTTATTCCATACCAAAGCCACGCCAGAACCACACCCACAGTGAACAGGAAAACGACCAACGAATTTTCCACCAAATAAGATTATAACCCTCGGCTTTAGGCGTCGTTAGCATTGCCTTTGCAGGAAGGCTGCTGTGACGCGCCTTACTGCAATGTCACAGCAATTAGAGCATTACACAATTTGAGTCACAGTTAAAAACGATGCCATGGGCATTGTATTTTTGTTTATGTTAAACAAAATACAATATCTGCGCAACGTTCAACGGTGGCACCTCCCAACTTCTCGCAATTTGTTCAAGGGATGTATCGTTTTACGTGATCTCTTTGTTACTTCTCCGACGACAATTAAAGAAAAAGTGGTAGGGTTTTAACATAAGTAAAGCGAGTAGGCGTGCGAAAGCATGTGTTTAACCTGGTTGACTCATGGGTTTGCTTTGCCGGGTCGTCGGCGCGTAAGGCGACGATGTTAGACTCAGGTTATGCTTTGATCGAAGTTTAGCTGATCTGATCTGTTTGAGCCCCAGACAGAAGTTGATGAAGACGACGATGTGCAGTGCATAGCGCGAGAGTGCGTCGCACTTTAATACGAGGCATGATCGGCGGCAGCGATAGCATATAGTGCCTCGTGCAGTGGCCAGCGAAGCTGCTCTGCTGGTGCCGCCGCGGGTTCGAAACCCATTCGCGGCAATATTCATTTCATTTCTGCATGGGCTGTTGCTATGCTAGGTTTTGCCAAGGTCACCTTCAAGGTCAAGCTTCACACAAACTCGGTGAGCCGGTTGGACCTCGTGAAGTAGCGCTTTCGCGCTGAAAATGTATGCATAATCCAGGCTGCGAGTTTGATAGAACGATACAAAGAGAACGTATCAATTACACATAAAAAATAAGATATTTATTTTGAATACAACGAAACTAGGATAAAATAAGAAAATATTTAACACAAATTCGAAAACAATCATCACTAAAGCAAATTCGCAACATAGTTGCCTTCCGTACCACGTAATAGTAGCATAACATAACTTGTTACATTCTCCCCTTGTGGCCGCGCGGTGACTACGCAGGCTGCCGAGCGTAACTCACAACCCTTACTCGCAATCCCAAGCCCGTACAGTGCACTGCACAAAGCAAGCGAGCGACGCTCCCTGAAGCGTCGTGGCCGATTTAGTATGCGCTCATCGTTGTCGGCGGACGCCGCCAATAGGTAATTTGTTTTCGTTTGTGCGGCGACCTTGCGCGGATACAGCCCAGGCGGGTTGGTGTGAAAAATGTCCCGGAAGCCGTTAAGGAAGCGAATATAATGGAGCGCCCGTTACGTGCAGCGCATCGCGGTTCACAAAGCGTCGAAAAAACGGGCCTACCTGTTTCCTTGCGTTGCTTGTAATTTGATATCGCTGGCAGAAAGCAATCGTCGCTCTCAAGACAGTGATTCGCTTTATCAACGCATTTTTCTACTGAGCCATGAACTGTGCTTTATAGACAGTGAAATGTTTCCGTCTGGGTCAATAGCGAAGATGTGTATTTATGTTTTCAGTGCAGTTCTATCTTAGCACACCCCGATAAAAAGCAGGCAGCGGCAGCGACGGCAAGAGATCCATAGAAAAATTGCCCCCCCCCCCCCCATTTTTTTTTCTATTTTCATCTACGTTTTCGGGATGTGCAGGTGCTGAGAGCGAGACTGCCTCTTAAGTTTCGTTTTTGGCAAAGAGATCTTTTCGAGTTCGGGCTGTCATGGTCTGCGATATCGGACGTGCATCGAGTACGGGAAAGCCACTAAGGAAACGCTATAAAAAGAAAGCATCAATGGGAGAAACGAGGTGTATTTTAAATTATCTCGCCACAAATTTTCGTTTTCTCGTACCGGAACCGGAGACGTGCCTTTTTGCGTCTCGTGATTGAAATTGATTGCCCTCTGAAGCGCGCATACCTTATGGCTGCGGGCTTTTAGCCAGCTCGGCAGGAACATTTGGCATTTTTACGCCAGTTGCCTTCGATCCCTGACTCCTGCTGTTCCCATAATGGAAGCATTCCGTCAGGCTTAGTGCCGTCCATTCAAGTTTATAGAATTTCGCGATAGGTACGACGTGCTATTACGGGACATCGCAACAAATGAAATGTGTTTTGTCTCCATTATGGGGTGTTAGCAGATCACCTTACTTGTGTTAGCTTTGAACCCAGAGACGCCGACTACAGAAATAAGGCCTCACATTTAGTAAATTACGTAAAGAAAGTGAGACGTCCACCTTTCAATCAATATCAACGATTTTGTGAATCCGAGAGAAAATTTAAATGCATGTATTAGACTGCGCTTTGAAGTCAGGGCCCGAAGCACATAGGACAAGGACTGACTCTTTCAAGCACAGCCTTTTTTCACGGACTGTTTCCGACTGAAACTCTCTTCTCGAGGCCATTTTGCAGTCCTCCAATTTTGGTAAAGCTCTTAAGAAGCGTTTTCTCGAGTGCATGAGCGTTGTATTTCCTGCTCATTTATTGTAACCCCGTGTATTTTACTTTGGTGTTTGTCATTTTAAATGTCTTGTATAGCCCCTCCTGCATGGGCCAACATATTGGCCTGCAGTATTTTGAAATAAATAAAAAGTATTATTAGTGTTTACTTGCATGCCTCGAAGTTAGTTCCATGAGTTTGGTTCTAGTGCTCAGCAAATTCCCGTACACAGCGTTGGCTCTGCACAAATAAAACAAAAAAAAAATTGCCGGGGGCTCAGCTTTGGTTAAGTCTGGTAGGTTACGAAAGCGAGCGCAGCGCCTCTAACGGAAGGATCGCGGCGCGCCGCGTCTAAAGAAGGAACGCAGTGCGCCGCGTCTACAGGTCACGCGTGGCTACCGGCTGCCGCTGCGCGACGACTCGACTTGGTAGCCCATCTCTCACCCTAGTATGACGTCACGCTATGACGTCACTAGCCATGACATGACGTCCGAGGTCATTCTAAATGTCACGCATGGCTACCGGCTGCCGCTGCGCGCCGACTCGACTTGGTAGCCCATCTCTCACCCAGGTATGACGTTAGAGGTCATTCTAAAGGTCAAACGTGGCTGCCGGCCGCCGCTACGCGAAAGGCCGTTCATGAGCGCAGTATTACTTTCGCAATAAAAACACAATTGCATTTATTTGGAGCTCACGTGCAATCAAGGAACCCTTTTTGCATCGTTCAACCTCTACAGTGCGAGAAAAATTTGTAACTGTGTTTGTCTCAAGGAGAGAAGTTCAGCTGTGGGAGATATAACTGCCATAGGCTAACGAACCTAATCCAGAAACAACGACTGCTCTATTATGATCTCGGTGAGGTGCAAAATTTAGCACATTCTAGAAACGTCAACAAGCCTGAATAGCTTTTACCCATATACGGCTGGAATCGGAGGCGCTGCAGACAAGCACCACACTCAGTGATGAAATACTGCCACATTTATGCGTCTTAAAGACTCTATATATATCTAGCCGAAATGCAGGAACCGATATGAGACAAAGTTGTTCTTTTCCATGCCAGCCCACCCCTTAGTTTTCTTTTTTTTAGCAATTTAAAACACACACACAGATAACATGAAGAGCGAAGTGGCAATCGATGTTGTTTTGCTTATTCGGTAGCCTTGCTGTCTGCATGCTATTCTAATTATCTTGATATATGACAGTGGAATGACAAAAATGTTCAGTGTGGTGACCATGACCTGTTTTTTTTTTTGTATATCTGACAGATCAGCACGTTTCCTAACGCTCCGTCATACGACCTCTTGTGGCGGTCTGGAAGGCCTTCTCAAAGATTTTTCTTTACGTATCAATACAGAGAGCCGCATCTGCTTATTTCAAGCTAAAGTTAATTAGGTTACGTTTATGAATAAAAATAAAATTAACGCTTTCATTTTCAGGACGACAAAAAGCAAACACGTGCCGCGACCGTTATTAGTTCGCTATACAATTTCATTCATGTACAGCTAAAAACAAGGTTGTGGAAGCCATAGGGCTCGTGCCGCCACACCATGAACCGGCGTTCGCAATCTCTGCCCTGCTTCGCCGGGTGCTAAAGCTGCCATAGAAATCGCTGAAAGGGCCAAATCTCAAAAATCTCGATCGTCGACGGAAGGGTCTTTTTCTGTGTGAAGCGTGAAAAATCCGTAAATCGGAAATGCCTTCCGTCCTACCAACGCTCGTTTGCTCAGCTTGGCGCCGTAGCTGATACTCTGTGGGACAGTTGATTCACGTCTGTTCCCCCGCACTGCAGGAAAGCGCCCACGTGTTAGGCCGCGTCCCTAAAGCGGCGTCCGCGTTGCGCAAAAGCACTGACTGAAATTGAAACTCTCGAAACCACATACGCCACCGACAAGAATGCCGCGTGAAAATCGTTATCTCCATGACAACAATCGCCGTAACCTTTCAGCTTCGAACGCTTGGTGCCGTCAATGTCTGGCTCATCGCTGTCTTCTGCGGGGGTAGCTGGGACGCCTGTGACCGTGCACCAGCGCAAGTGCCTTGCTCGCGTGCGCTCGGGCTCACTGTGTCACCCACAAATCACTGCAAGCTGTCGCTGAGCCGCGTGGGATAGCGATCTGGCTCATTTGAGACCAACGTAAACAGCGCCCAAAGGAATCGATGCGTTGTCGAACTCTGCGGGTGAGAGCGGTGCCCGAGCGAGGCGCTGCAGCTTTTCTTTTTACACAGAAGCTGCTAGCGGCTGACTTGGCGCGTGAGCAGCGGCGTCGATGCCGCAATACATTACTTCATCTTCCTTTGGTAACGTAACATGCGTGAACGCGTGAACGCTCACGTAACAACGCGTGAACGCTCACGTAACGAAGGCGTCATGAGTAGCGCGTGACTAACGTCACGTGACTGGTAACGTTCCCGGCTGCAAGGAGCAGTCCGAGCGCGCTCCACACAGGTGTTGGTGGAGTCGCTTAATTTTATCGCAAAAAAAAAAATTAGAGAGAAAGAGAATAATCTCCCCATTTTACTTTCAGTGTTTGGTGTTGCTTGTCGCTGTTTTCTTCGTGAGGGCTTGCCTTGGTGCCAATTGCGGGCTTCTTCGCAAGAGCCGGCAATCAGCTGTAGACATCTAGTTTCATAACAGCTGTAAGTGCCCGTTCCTGGGTTTCGCGTCGTCGTCGTAGTAGTCGTAGTAGATATAGTAGTAGTAGTAGTAGTAGTAGTAGTAGTAGTAGTAGTAGTAGTAGTAGTAATAGTAGAAGAAGAAGTAGTAGTAAAAGTAGTATTAGTAGCTATAATAGTAGTAGTAGTATTTGTATAGTAGTAGTAGTAGTAGTGAAAGAAGTAGCAGTAGTATTAGTATAGTAGTAGTAGTAGTAGTGAAAGAAGTAGTATTAGTAGCTATAGTAGTAGTAGTAGTAGTAGAAGTTGTAAAAGTAGTAGTAGTAGTAATAGAGTAGTAGTAGTAGTAGTAGTAGTAGTAATAGAGTAGTAGTAGTAGTAGTAGTAGTAGTAGCAGCAGTTTAGTTTAGTTTAGTTTAGTTTATGGGGTTTAACGTCCCAAAGCGACTAAGGCTATGAGAGACGCCGTAGTGGAGGGCTCCGGAAATTTCGACCACCTGGGGTTCTTTAACGTGCACTGACATCGCACAGTACACGGGCCTCTAGAATTTCTCCTCCAAAGAAATTCAACCGCCGCGGCCGGGATCGAACCCACGTCTTTTGGGTCAGCAGCCGAGCACCATAACCACTGAGCCCCCGCGGCGGCAGTAGTAGCTGTTGCAGTAGAAGGTGTTTCCAGTGGCAACTACCCTTACCACGCCATATCTTCCTCCTCCTATGGTAACTACCCTCCAAGAGGCTCCCATTGCAACGCACCCATCGCTTACGACGACCACTGGGACATGCAGCTACTACTACTACTACTACTACTACTACTACTACTACTACTACTACTACTACTACTACTACTACTACTACTACTACTACTACTGCAACTGCTACTACAGTTGCAGTGCAGTTGCAGTAGTAGTAGTAGTAGTAGTAGTAGTAGTAGTAGTAGTAGTAGTAGTAGTAGTAGTAGTAGTAGTAGTAGTAGTAGTAGCTGCATGGGTCGTCGTAAGCGATGGGTGCGTTGCAATGGGAGCCTCTTGGAGGGTAGTTACCATAGGAGGAGGAAGATATGGCGTGGTAAGGGTAGTTGCCACTGGAAACACCCGTCGGGTAGTTACTGGGGATGTAGGCAGGTGTGGCGAGAGCGTTGGAAGGCGACGCCGGAGACTGGTTGCCACGTGAAACATCCGGAAAGTAGGAGGAGGATGTGGAGGTAGCGGAGGAATTCCCAACCGCAGTATGGTTAGCGCAGAAGGCGGAGGGTATGGCTAGTGCAGAAGAATCAGTCACAATCTGTGGGTGGTTGCCACAGAAACAACCCGGAGGGTAGCTGCTTTGAATAGAGGAGCAGGGTTACCGTGCAAGAAAGGGAGTATTGAGAGAGCGTAGGAAGGCGTGGAAGGGGGAAGATGTGGTGAGAGGAGAAATCGCCAGCCAGAGGATGGTTATCATAGAAGTAGCAGGGTATGACGAGAGCATAGGAAAGCGTAACCAGAGGGGGGTGCCACGGAAGGAGGAAGGCATTGAGATAGCATAAGGCGCAGGCGTTGCAACGAAAACACCCAGGAGAATGTGAACCCTGAAAGTAGGAGGGGGTGGCGAAAGCGAAGGAATGTAGCATGGTTCATCTGCGGCAGCTGCTGCGAAGCGCGTTGGCCGAGGGCAGGGTCGTCGGCGGCGCCGCGCACCTAAGCGGCTGACTGGAGAGGAGAGCTACACGAGAAACGAGTATGTGAATGAAACTAAAAAGTGCGGTCTAGAACGATACAGATATGAAGGCCTTCTGAATTTCTCGGCCTCAACATAACGTAAAATATAAATGTCTCAACTTCGGTCGCCGAATCTTGTGTTAAACAGTGGTAACCATCCTGTCAATTTTTCAGCTTTTCCTCCTCCTCAAATATTTTAGAGATAAAAGCTTGAGTGCTACTCTCTAGATTGACTACGAGCGTTATTTGTTGTTAGAGACCAAGTGACAACATGGACACGCTCCACACCAAGAAGTGAACTGAACTTCATTCGGCTTTCTATTTCGCTCCCTGTATTGTCCTTCCCATGTGTAAGGTAGCCGACCGGGCTTCGTGTTTTTAATCCCCCCACCTTTCGTTTATTCTGATTGTTTCTATTTTTGTTCGCGCTACCGTAAAGCGCAGTTTTCGAGACCGCGCCGGTGTAGTGTGTGTGTTTGTGTTTTTTCTGTGGTCATTGGTTTCTGTGGGCTATCCAATTTTTTTTAACAAGGAGCGTCTGAAACTATTCTAAGCCGCAGTGCTGCCACAGTCCACGTCTGAGACTGCATCCGCTGTAACTTGTGACGAAATTACTTGATTCTGGCCTTCTTGGCACGTCCCTGTCGCTTACGAGTGGGGAGATGAACGGCGGCCTTCTAGGGCCATCTGGTGGTTAGCGACGTGACCTGCATGTGCACAGACCGCATTTTAGATTTCCGGCTCATGAAAAGTGTTCCGGGAAACGAAAGAAGGGGTATTTCACTCTGTGAAAGGCCAACAGCGGCAAAGCTTGCCCTCTTCCGCTATAGGAACCGGCCACTAATGTGGTTCCATTGGTCGTATCGCCTTTAATCTTCAAGCAAGGATCCTACTTTTTTCTTCATGCGCTTCTGTTCGTGAATCTAAGATGAGTATAAGGCTGCGCAGCAGGCCATTTTATTAGCGAAGTTGTGCGCCATTACCAGGTACCGCTAAGCCCTTGCCGGCGCTGTTGACCGGTGTAAAAGCGTGGCGCTGCTGCGGGATAATAGTGGAACTACTGAGTGGGACACGCAGTGCGAATGGCATGCGAAGAAAAAAGCAGCAGAGTCTATAGGCCTTCAGTGCGAGAATTGTAAACAGAAAAAAGAACGGAATCCAGGATAATGCCCTAGATTGAAAAAGTGGGGTCCTTGGAACAGGAAAGGCATTCCTGAGTCAAAAAAAAAAATTGTAACTGTCAACTCCCTTGACCAAGCAAATTACGCGGAGCGTTTTTCCGCGCATCTCTTAGCGTTATTTGGAACAGCTTGTTGAAGATTTTGTGGAGTCGCAGCGGAGCACCCGAGCAAGATGACCAGCGTGGCAGGCTTCTAGTTCCGAACAGCCCGTGCCTGGCGTGCGCTCCGAGCACGCGCTGTCCATCTTTATTTTTCCTCTGTCGCGGGGACGCCGATCTCAGCGCCTGCGCTTTATAGCGTCGCAGGGCGCTATAGAGCCCCCCGCCTAGACGGAACGGCGAAATTTGCGCACCGACGGGGCAGAGATGGAGTAGCCAGAGATGGAGAGGGAGATGGAGGGTCCGGTAAGTTCATGTCAGGGGCCGGGAAGAGCCGTCGGGTGGAGTGCGCGGGCTCAGGTGGACGAGCCTGGCTGCTGCGCAACGGGCGAATGATGCAGGGTGTCGAGCTGACAATACAATAGACATGGGGGCAGGGAAGGCCATGGTCGGGCCGTCACCGGCTGTAGTGCTGCCCGCGGATACAAGTGTCATCGGTGTTGCAATATTGCAGCTGATGTCAATGGGAATCTGACGCACCGTGTACGCGGTCACAAGCACAGGAGCGGCCGAAGCGGCTCCATGGACTGACGGCAGCTGTTTGGTTGGTTTCGTCGATACAACGGTGACAGCTGTGACGATGCCGGAGCAAGTTGCTGGGCTCAATGCCAGGTGCTTGGGTGAAGCGGGAGTGGCAGTCCGGAGCGATTGACCAGTGCTGATTGGCGTGTGGGCATGGTCGGTGGTGGGTGGCTGCAAGAAGGTTGTGGCAGTTACAGGCCGTACAGCTGAGACTGCTACATCAGACGGCTGGCTGACAGCACGAGAGACAGCTGGTGAATGGAGAACTGCCGCACTACTCGGTGTGGGTAGCTCGACCATTCGTTGCTGAAAGTAGCTCAAGTCAGGCACCAAAGCAGACGCTTGCTGCGACAGTGTCGAGCTGCCAGGATCAGACTCGAGAAGTGGTTGACAGTACTATGGGCTTGGGGTGGGGCCTCTTGGGCAGGCGGTGCGGCCGCCGGGGTAGTGGGGCTGGTATGTGGCATATGCTGCTGTGGCGGCAATCTCACTTCACCTTTAGCACGATCGCTCAGGTCAGTGACTGACGGCTGTGGCGGAATGAGCGATGAGGCGGGAGGTGAGCTTTCGGCTGGCAGCGATGCTACGCAGTAGGTTACAGAAGTTGGCGGAATGGGGCAGTCGTCTAGGAAGAGCTCGACTAACGGCAGCACTATTGGAGATGAGAGAAGTTGCTCACCGGGCTGTGCCGAAGACGCTGTATCGTCCTTATTGGAGGCGGTATGGCCGGAGGCGCTGAACAGGGTGGCGCGAGGCGCATCTGTCGGTGAGTTCGCTGACGTGTCAAACCGCGGTGGGCCAGGCACCTCACCGAGCTGCTGAGGGAATGACTGCGGACTTGGGGCCGTGGAGTCGTCGCACAGTGCTGCTAGCGTGTCCGGAGTAGCAGGATGTGCTGTCGGAAGCGATGCGGCAGCGACTGGTGCGGTCGGTGCTAAAGAAGTCGGGTCGGAGACGCTGGACTGGAGTGGCGGCGAGGCGGCGAGGGGCTGCTGAGGCGGGCCAGGTTCTGATAAAGGCTGAGTGGGCGCGAGCGAGGCCGGTGCAGGGCCAGAGGCTGGCGGCGGCGAAAACGGGTCCGCTGCGTCGTAGAGCGGCGGCGGAACATAGTAGGCGCCGAAGTCAGCCAAGACGGCCGCACGCAGCTCATCGTATGGCCGTCAGCCGAAGGCAGAGTAGGTGAGCCGACGCAGAAAGTCGGGCGGGAGGATGTCGCAAAGGACAGCGTGTTTAAACGGCTGGATGGTAATACCGTTCAGGTACATCGCAGCCTCCAGTTGGGCGAACCACCCGCCGACGCCTGCAGGCCGGAACGCTGGGAGCGGCGGGTCGAAACTTGGGTCCTGCCAGTACGCCATGCTAGGATGCCGCTGGGATAGAAGGCACGGTTCGCCGGGTCACCACTGTTGAAGATTTTGCGGGGTCGCAGCGGAGCATCCGAGCAAGATGACCAGCATGGCAGGCTTCTAGTTACGAACAGCCCGTGCCGGGCGTGCGCTCCGAGCACGCGCTGCCCATCTTTATTTTCCTCTATCGCGTGGACGCCGATCTCAGCGCCTGCGCTTTATAGCGTCGCCGGGCGCTGTAAGCTCAAAGGCTAGGATCACCCCCCTTTCCACTTTCCACTCAGGCAACAACTGTCTTTTGCTGAAATATAGTAGTAAAAGACCTTTATTCGACCATAATTTATAGGCCGAGCATGTCGACCGCCTGGGCGACCAGAAGTCGCTGTTCTTCCCCTTCAGCGCCAAGCAAGTTGAGCCAGGTGGTGATGGATAGAGAGGGTGGGGGGAAGGAACCCGACTGCTGAGCAGCCTGGCAATAGAAGAGGCAATGGGCCAGGTCCGCATAGATACAGGGGCAGTTGGGACAGGAAGGATCCGACCGATAGCGATATAGAAAGAGGCGGGACGGGGTGATAACTTCATTCATTTGGATGTGCCGAAGAAGGCGAGACTCCGGTACCGTGAGTGATGGATGAGAGGGAGGGTAAAGGCGTTTGTCAAGGCGGAGCGCAAGGTAGACATCTTTTATGGCGCGGCGAAGGGTGAGTCTCCCACCGTCCTCCGATTGCTTTGGCCAGGGGAGGGGATCAAAGGTGCCCGGAAAAGTGTACTTTGTCTATCTTCGGCGACTGCCGACGCATAGCTCTGTCCGCGTAACTGCCAGCTACGTGATGACGTAACTACCACGCCAGCGCGCTCCACTTGCGTTTCATGCGAATGAGGGCAAAGGAGGCGAGGCTTAACGAAGGACGAGCTGGTTGTTCATGTCAAGGCTGGACATAGCGCCAAAAGGTCATTGCAAATCGCCATTGAAAACCCCCGTGATCCATGTGCCAGTGATCAGTCACGTTCTTGCAGAACAAAATTAGTTAAATACCGCAGCGTTGGCCTAGCGGTTTCAGCATCCGCTTTACATGGGGGACGTGGTACTTTGTTGTAGCCATATCTCTATGCAATGCCTTTGGAGTTTATTGCAATGTACATTGTCGGCTTACTGAACTGCCGATAACTCAGGCCATAGACAAGCGGCTAACACCAAACTCGATTCAAGCAAGAAAGAAATCAGTTCTTATACTTACTCGTGGTGAAAGATTAAAACTCGCAGTTTTATTTATTGCCCTATACTTAAGCACATTAGGATATCCGAGAATGCTCTTGCTTACATTAATAAAACATTTCAGAATTTTGTAACATGTTTGAAGACGTTGGTTAGGTGAATGTACTTATTAGCAAGGCACGCAAACTTATAGTATGCAAACGTGATTGAACGTAATATTTGCCTGCTGCTTCTTTTTTCCTCCTTGAGCAAAACAGTAAGTCTTCCTAATAGAAGCCGTACACAGAAATTTAAATGGGAACGGAAACGCAAAGCGTGGGTACGACTAACTGGTTGAGACGTACTCTGCGCTGGCCTTGTTGTGTCGATCATGTTTGTCCCACAGAGTAGTTGTTTCTTCGTTTCCTAATATTGTTACCCCTGCCGATCCATTTTAGCACTCTTCTCTACGTTTGGAGTTTTATTCCTGATAGATTCTCTTTGATCTTTAACTGCAAATATAATTTAGCCTGAAACAAAACCTCTGCAATATTTTGTGAGCCCACACAGTTGCTGGAAAGGAAGAGAAGAAAACGGAAATTACGACCGACGAAGATGAAATTGAGCATACTTCGCTTGCTGTTCTTGCACCGCACTTAACTGTTGCGAACTATTTTTGAAGTTGTGTGCTGCTCTTGATCATGCTTCCGGACGGCTGCGAAAAGACATCAGGGAGAAATTACTCTACCCAAGAAGCTACTTTTGCAGTAATATTTAGCTCAAGAACATTCTGTCTTTTTTGATGACGAAGTTCTATCAGAGTACAGTGCTCTCCGAATTTAATCCAGAAGCACTCAGGAAGGAAACAAACAGCAGCTGCTAGCGATGTACGGGAAAACGTGAAAAGTCGAGATATATTTGTTATTAGAAAAAGCCGAGCCTGAGTGACGTGTATAACAGCGACTTTTTCATTCCAGATCTTTGACATTCGAGAGAAAGGGGAAGAATGAGAAAAGGTTGGCGTGCTACTCCTATCATCGTTAGCATTTTTTCGCAGTGGATCAGTGGGGAGTAGTTTGCCATAGTCAGGCTTGGTAAATATGCGACGTGTAGGCAGGCATACGAACGCTTTCCTGCATCGTTCACATTTTCAGCTGGAACTAGACTGCTACAGTCCAATCTGTTTTATCTATTTATTTATTCAATGATTCTGTACCCATCTTGAATGACTTTAAAGGGCATGTCCTTATAGCAGGTTAAAACTTTTCTGTATGAAATACATCACACATCACTGCACTGTGGTCCCGTTAATAATAATGATTCTCATGCAAACTGAGGCAGACTAAATTTCTCCGTTGACATTTTTCAGCCCTGCTTAGCAAGCTCTTTTCTGTCGAAAGAGACTTCAGGAGTTCTATATAAAGCCTCTCATATAAAATAGCGCTTCTTCATTGCGATCCAACTGAAGTTTTTTGCGCTGCTTGTAGTCTTTGCTTTCACGTTTGTTGTAATGAAATTCATATCTGAATATCGCGTTCTTGCAGTGCCTTCAGAGTACCAGCACTTACAATCTTCGCCAAAAGTAACCACACAGCGGGGTTTCTTTCTAAGGCGTACAGTGAAGCCCGTGCTGCACCACTAAAGACCAAATAGTCTCGGAAGGTGCAGACAAGGGTTCTCCTTAAATTACACGCAATACGAGTCAAACAGGTGCCATAGGTACTCCACAATACGAACCAGAAACAAACCATGCAGCCTGGTGACTCTTGGAGAAGACGATACCTTTCAACACTGCTGTTATTTTCACAGAACAACTTTAGCATACTCTTCCATTTAACGAAAAACAAAAACTTTGTCTAGCACCTAGTGTGTCCATGTATGCTTCGTGTTTTCCGTGGGTTTAGAACGAGTTGCATGCCTGATCACGTTGCATCGTGCACCCAGATCTCCACTGACACGATATCGTCACTGGCCATGGGGAGATATTTCACTGGTTTTCGCGAGCTCCGGAACCTTGTTCAAAGGTTTTAATTCAGGAAGCGTCCTTTGAAATGCAAATAGTGGCTGAGAATGGGGTAGAGTGCCTTTTTCGGATACCCCGAGGTCGTGATTAACAGCTTACGAGTACAGCTCAAGAGGACAGTGTGCAGTAGTTGCGTTTCGCCAGTACCCACCTATGGGGCAGAAACTTGGAGGCTAACGAAAAGTCTTGAAGTAAACTGAGGCCAACGCGGAGAGCTATGGAAAGAGAATCAAGAAAGCGGCAGAGTGTTTCAGAGAACAAAGGCGATGTAATGATATCCTAGTGAAAACCAAGAATAAGAAATGTGCATGGACTCGGCATGTAATGCGAAGGGAAGATAACCGACGGTCATTCAGGGTAATGGACTGAATTCCAAAAGAAGGCAAGCATAGCAGGGGGTGGCAGAAAGTTAAGTGCGCTGGTGCTATTAGGAAGCTTGCTGGGATAAGGTCGCCGTAGCTGAAACATGACAGGGTTAATTAGTGGGCCCGCATTGCATGTAGTTAGGATTACGATGATGAAGATGAGGAGGAGGAGGAGGAGGAGGAGAATGACAGCACGTGACTGTTGCGTTGCTTTTCTCTCGGTGAGGCCTAAAAGCAAACGTTTGTGGTTATTCCGCAATCATTTTCTCATGGTAAGCACTGGAAGAATACCTATATGAAAGACCTGCTATTTTAAACTTAAAAAAAAAAGACAGCAGCGAAAAGAGCTGAACAGAACGCAAGACTCGGGAAGGAGACAGTTGTGCACGAAGGGAAAGTGTTCACCCGTGAACTCTTGTTCACTGTATACGCCATGCTCTTCAGATTTTGTGTACGATTAGTGAAGAAAGAGACCGAAATGGCAGATACAGCGATCGTAATAGGCCCGCTATGCACCCTGGCCAATCCCCCGCCGTGGGTATGCGCCATCAAGCATGAGAACATCATATTCATCATCAACAGGCCCCACTTACGGCAAACAGAGAGGCTACAGACAGACAGCTGTCGCCACCAGAAATGGCATACCCGCATATTCGCAAAGTTGCGTCAACGGCATCGAAGAGGCAACGGAAGAAAATCGGTTACTGGCAGCTTGGATGAACGCTAGATTTTTCACTCTTTATTCATTGTAAAAGTTCTAATTCCTTCAGGACTGCACATCATGCGAGCAACGCATTCTTGTCCTTAATGTATGAGCCGGTTATACGAAGACATCGTTTCATTTATTCATGACAGGCTTAGGCAATTTGTTCACCACAGAACAGATATCTTCTCATCAGCAGGTTGCGCTACCACTAGGAAGTGGTCTCAAACCCGAAGAAAAAGCTTTGGAACCAGCCAGTGACAGCGCTCTTCACCAAAAACAAAAAACGCCCACGCTTGTTTTGAAACGAGGACCAGTGTTACTACGCCTGTTTGCTTATTTTTCTCGTTCGGCGACCTAGGTAAAAAAATAGCGAGACCGCTACCAAGTGAAAATAACAACGAAGCACACAAAAGGCAGAAAGAAGATAATCGAAAACAGTGGTTTCTACTTTCCCCGCCCATCGGCGGACACGCCTAGCAAATGTCCATGTATATACCCCTCGGGCGTGGCTTTCAATGTGGACCGAGAAGGCGTAAGCTTACGCATGCCCGGCTTGTCGATGTAAGCACAATATGGCACGCCAGCACGCACGCGTCAACCTTTCACTGGCGAAGTTACGAAAGGACCATCACGACAGGTGACATGAAACCAGAAATCAATAAGCGACGAGAATTCCGGCCCGAAGAAGCGATGGACAAAGCCGATAAAAGAAAGCACATGCTCACACGAGCAAGCTGGCGTTGACGTTATCAAATAACGAGTCAAGAGAAAAAGAATCGAAAGGCCGCGGTAGCGGAAAGCGGCTCGCGTGTGCGCATGCAGCGAGTTTTCCTAAGGAGAAAGATACAACACGCGAAGCGTTTTTGCCAATATCGCCATCATTGGCTTACTCGCTTCAACGCAGCCATGTACATTAGGCGAATTAACTCCTCGATGTAAGGCTTTGCACTTAGAGGAACGATGCAGGAAAGTAGAGACCGGCGGCTGGAAAATGAGTGAAAATGTTCTTGCTTCACCAAGATTACCTGGTATGCTAATCTACTCGATAAAAGAAAACAGGGAAGTCGGGAAGCGATGAAAAATTTCACTTGCGCACACATTGTAAGCCTCGGTTACAGGCCAAAGAGCTCAGAGGAAGAAAAAGAATAGAAGGTGTGTGGCCGTACCTTTTTTTCCTTACATCGGGAACGAGCGTTCGGCAAAGTTCCCACCACCGCCGTCAGTCACCAATGTGGTGCTCTGGAGTCAACGTCACGCCGGTTGCGGTGCCTGCATGCACGAAACAACGAGAGTCGGCAAAAGAGATATGCGCCACTTGGAGTCAGTGAGGAAAAGAGATTCGTTGAGATCGAAGGCATGCTCTATTGCGAGAACTGAGATCGATGCGCGCTCACTTAAGACAAGCCGCGCTTTGCATTCGGGCAGATCCTACTTGATGTTGCGTTTTGCTTCAAGGAAACGTTCAACGGCTTACGCCGCTCGAAGAGTGTCAGTCATGTTCGTGGTATACGCATACTTGCATTCAAGCAACATGACTGCGCGGCAAAAAAAAAAAAAAACTTCACTGAAAAGGACCTTACTCTCACGATGTGTGTTATGTAAATAAAAAGAAACATGTCCGCGGGAACCTCTGTAACATCGAAATTCTTTGGTTTCACTGAACATGTGATCGGTTGATTTATGTTGACTAATACGGATTCTGTGTGCTATGCTCGGTACCGCGTAGTACCCGCTAGTTTCCCAATGGGTGCAAAAGCTTTTCACGAGTCCTCCGATGTGGAATGCCTGGGAAACATGGTCTTCGACCACACCTGGTTCAGAGAAAAACTTCGTAGCCACGGGGAATTTTGGCCAAGCTACCTATTACTTCACTGAATTAAAATCATCCTCTCAGCGTAAAAATCGAGTCCACACAGTTCCTCGAACCAAGAAAGATACCTTAACACTTTGTAATCAGAGGCAGTGACAAGATGTTTTAGCCAGGCCACAGTTACTACGCGGAATATGGCACTCTGCGACAATGGCTATGGTGCAGTACATATTCAAGAACCTAGCGATGCTTGGTTCGATGCAGGAATAGAATGGAATTCCGAATATATATTTTTATTCAATTGAGTTCAATGCAGTTTATCTTTAAGAAAGTTGCTGGAGGGTATTCGGGGCTAAAAGCTGCTTAAGAAGCGTGATTCGGGCAATGAAGGCCATCAAAGTAGTACCTGACACCATAAAACGAATATGAGACCTGTGATCACAACATAAAGCAATAAGTTTACCTAGGATGCTGAGAATACTTGATAAACAAAATGAGTCAAACACCTTACATCAAAACACAGAAAGCAGAGCATCGAAGATTATAGAAAGTATCGAGTATTGCTTGTGTAAACTTCCTGCGGTGCTGGGTGGACAGGGAACGATATCCCTCTGTGGAAAAGAGTTTCTTTTTTTGTAGGAGCTCCTCGGAGTTGAAGATCTGATGCAAACTAATTGTGCACGTATCCACATACACAATGTTCATCGCAGCTATTTCGACCCTGCTGAAATAAAACCTGAGACTGACGCTTGAGAGCGAGCGACTGGGACGTGCTGATTCGTATTGTATGGAGAATCTGCAGCTCTGCATTCAGCGCTCTTTCCTATTGTCCACACAGGTGCGTAGCCAGAGCATGGAGAGAAATAAATTTTCTTCGGTCCATTCATATCAATGATGAGTCATTAGGTACGATATGCATGCTGTGAGCGTTTGCTCAAACTTACGAGGTATGGCCAGCTGTAATGAAATACAATCATCACGTTAGTCTAAGCATTTTGTTGCCGAGCGTATTTTTTCAGCGCCTGCTATCGTCATAAGCAGCACCAGCAGCAGTAGCAGCATCAGCAGCAGCATCGTATGATGACGATGATGGTGTCGCCCACTATATACACTATATTAAAAGCAGTGGAAGAGAAACTTCCTATACCTCCCAGCGGACACGAATTACAGAAAGTAGCGCCAATTCCTCCTTCAGTTACGTTCATAGCGAGTTGTGTAGGAGTTATCTCCATGACAACGGACGAACGAAGCACGCAGGTGGGGGGTTTCGCAAGGCGTCTGCTTCACGCGCGGACTGGTGCAACATCAAGCCCGCTAGGGAATGTGGGCGAATGTATCGTTGTCCGGCTGCTGCACACGGCCGCGGACCGTACGTTACCTGGGTTTTCGTACACTATTTCTTTGCTGTAGTAGCATGTTAAAATTTATTGCGCTGCTGGTCAACAATGGTAACCGCAGCGCAGGGCAATGAATAGAGAACAGAGAACATATTTTTTCATGATTTTATTGACGCATATATGCTTCCGGTTACCTTCAGTCTAAAAGAGATCATTCTCAAAATACACTATATGCTATACGCTACAGTATTCCGTAAAGTGCAGATAATATGTGTCGACGCACCAGAGGTGAAGTAAATGTCAGACGGCGCAAGTGACATTTTCAGTACATCATTTCGTGCATTATTCACGCAATACATGTGAGATCAATCCTGCATAATGTTCACGCAAAGCAGTATGATCAGTCTGTGCACAGTGAGTGCAGGCAATTTAATGCATTCACGATGTACCTTACAATCGAAGATAATTGCAAAACAATTTTTGCATTTTTGTAAACGCGTGAAAGCAAGACTATCAAGCAGTTTCATTCGCAGTCCATGCTGATATACGCGATACAAATAAAATTCAGTTAACATACAGTTGAATAATCGGTTCCAAAGCCGTTCCGACTCTTTCCGGACCAAACCCGATGACTGCTTCGTCAACAGCTGTGACTAAATCATAGTCCGTGTACCACGGTGCCGAAATGAGTGGTGGCTCCCAAGAAAGCGAGCGCAGGTAGAGGTTCCCGTCGTATTCGACAGGTCTCGCTGCACTCTTCGCAGTTTAGAAGGTCACGAGCACAAAACCAAACACCACCGTCGCAGCACCGACATCACTAACACATGAAGGAACACGACCCCAAAGTGTCTGTGAGCGTAGAAAGAAAACCAGCGCAAAGGACGGAGACACAGAACAGGAACACAGAACGCCAGCGCCGTCCTGTGTTCCTGTTCTTTGTTTCCGTCCTTTGCGCTGGTCTTCTGTCTACAATCAGGTACCGATTCGCCCGGTTCTCCACTTTACTGAATCATGTCTGTTACCGGCGCCGTAAAGCAGGCGAAAGCGTCCGAGATAACGCGGCTGACGAAGTTCGCGAAACACGCAAAAGATGCGTGGCGGTTGCAACGCCCGCGCGAGTCAGAAATTCAAAAAGAGTAGAGAGGGAGAGAGAGCGAAATACCTTTTCTTCTTTCAGAACCTCCTTGCGGTTAGATCTTGTTCTTTGCTACAGACTCTAGCGCCAATTCCTCTTTCAGTTACATCCGCAATGGATGGTGTACGGAGTTACGGCTTCAGCGGAGGATCCTCCAATTAGCCGGTATGGAAGAGGCCCATGGTTTCCTCCCCCTGTAAAATGTTTGTGTTGAGATCAAACTGCCGAGTATAAACAAACGTAACCGCAAACATACCAGATTTCTGCACCGCTTTTACAAAATTCCCTGGCTGACTTGTGTCTCCCTTAGAGGCCCATCCAAATGTGGCAGAAGCTAAGGTCAGAAGCAAATGCACTAGAAACCAGTCGATCACCAGCACTAGGTAGCGGTGGAATGTCCAAGTTTGTTACTTAACATGCCAGAACTGTGAGTCGAAAACCCTGTGAAGCTAATGAATTTGACTTTCAAGGTTGATCTTACCCATGGGCGACTTCAAGACTGTTCTCTCTCTGTCGGTAATCTAAACAGAAGATGGCCTCTCTTCCTTGCTGTCATGCCTTTTGAATTGCCCGTTCAATACTTTCGTTCGATGCAGAATCGATCCTGATTCTCCCCCTGGGTGCAAGAAGTAAAGTGCACGGAGAGGAAAGAGGAACAGAGCCTTGTAGGAAAGGAGCAGTCTGTGCGGGGTCAATGGCGATGGGTGACGTCGCCGAGACATTCCACCCAGCCTGCAGCAAGTCGTACATTAGAAGTATAAAGTGATAGTTGTAGGCAGTAATTTGAATTCTTCAACTGCCCTGCCTTGGCCCGACAAGCAAAAGATCGGATAAATTGCGCCTCTGTTTTACTGTCCCTACAGGCCCGTGCCCTACAGAGGCATGTAGTGCGTTAATTTTCCACGAAACTGTACTTGGTTTGTTTGGTTTGTGGGGGTTTCACGTCCCACAGCGACTCGTGCTATGAGGGACGCCGTAGCGAAGGGCTCCGGAAATTTCGACCACCCGGGGTTCTTTACTGTGCACTGACATAGCACAGTACACGGGCTTCTAGAATTTCGCCTCCATCGAAATTCCGAGCCGAGCGTACATGTCTGGGCTGTGGGTGCCCGCCCTGTTGGTGTAATCACGAGCTAAGGTGTCAGCCTTGACGTTGCCTTCAAGGCCTTCGTTTCTGGGGGCACAGGTGACATGACCGTGATGAAAGGAGGCCCCCAATCAGCGGAATTAAGGCACGTTCGGGAACTCGGCCGTTGGTGAAGGCCCGAGACGCAGCCTGCGTGTCGGTGATAATGTGGGAGTTGCGCATTTGTTTGTCCTATGCTTTGATGGCGAGTGCGATTGCAATAGCCTCCGCCCAGCTGGCACCCATAGGTTTCACGTATCAAATTTTGGTTGACCGAGCTGTCCAAAGTTCGGGTGATTACTGATTCCCCCGACACCCGCGGTCGGTAAAGTAAACTGCGTTGAAATCGCACACTTCGAGATTGTTGATAAACATGCGAACATCTCGCAACGAAATCAATAGAGCAGGTGTATTAACGAGAACTCATATACGTAGCAGAGATTTAGAGACAAATTAAGAGGTAAAAGAACAAAAATATAAATTTTCAAAAGATAATGACAACATATGGCAACATCTTTTAGTGGCCGGTTCTAGATGCCGCAGCCCTCCGTAAGCACTCGGGAAGTGGACACTAGGACTAGTAATTTTATCGCGAAAGCAATACTACTGCCAAGAACGGCCTTTCTCGTAGCGGCGGCCACTTGCCACGTTTGATCTTCAGAATGATCCCTGACGTTATACCATGCCTAGTGACGTCACAGCGTGACGTCATACCAAGAGTGAGAGACAGGCTACTAACTCGGCTCTTCGGGTAACGCCGGCCGCTTGCCACGGCGCGCCGCGCTCCTCCCGCTAGAGGCGCTAGTGACGTTATGGCGTGGCGTCATACCAGGAGCGAGAGACGGGCTACCAACTCGGCTCGTCGGGTAACGGCAGCCGTTTGCCACGGCGCGCCGCGCTCTTCCCACTAGAGGCGCTGCATATGCAGTATAAAACACCTGCTTTCGCAACCTACCAGGCTTAACCAAAGCTAAGCCCCCGCCATTTTTTTTTTTTTTGGAAGCGGAGTTTCCCTACTGGTATGATCTAAGCGCCACTATAGAGAGAAAGAAAGAATATATCGACGAGTTACGTGCACTGGAGAGTTTGCTTTGCCTGCAAGCTTCTCTAAAGCTCATGTATTTCGGCTCGATTCAGCCGAAATTTGTTGGGCCATAGCGTAGATGGTAACCACGTTATTAAAATTCTAAAAGCTAATATTGATATTCATTACTGTGGGCTACACGTTTCTAAATAAATAAGGAGCCTAACAGTAATATTCTGGGGAAAATGTATGTGCTGTTCAACGAGAAGCGAATATGTGACGAAGGAATTTTATGATTGGCGCTCAGAATAAAACAAATTATAATCAAAGATTAAAAAACAAGATACATTATTTTTCGACCTCATGACAGGCATATCGATGACACCATAGCATTAAAGTGTAACGATGTACTCATCCAGCTCTCCGCATTTCGCAGGTTTCTTGGAGTTTCGTTCGAAAAACATTAGAAAACCACCATTGCTGGTAAAGCCTGCGAAATCGTTTTGAGCTAGCATTTGAGATGGGTGCGTAATAGCCGAATTAAGCGACCTGATCATTCATGCTTCTCTGCAGTACACAGCGACCAGCCGAGGCTTCAATAATGACGCCACGTACGACGGCGCTACGTTTCCAGCGAAAAAACAGTTGTTTCATGGAAGAAAACCAACGCCATCGAAGATGAAGCTCGCGATTGCTTGGCGGCATCGGACGACGCACAGCAGCATGCAGGCGGAGATAGCGGACATCTGAAATTTCAGCGACAATGACGTCACTACCGAGTTTTAATCGACGTGGTTTTAATCGACGTGGTTTTAATCGATCGTGGTTTTAATCGACGAGTACGTCATTACTTTAAATGTTAATGCAAAAACACTTTCCATGCTTTACCTAGAAGCTTCCTAGATTCTCATTCTTCAATAACCTCGATTTCTCAAAAAACAATTTCTGCTTCCCTTTAATGAAATAGATTTAAAAAAAAAACCTATCGAAAGAACACGAATACAACACAACGTATACTACTTCCGACATGGATAAAATATGAACAAATTGGGGCACTCGACAACAATTATTTTTTATACCACATTTTTAAATCCTCCCCCTGCCATCATGACCTTAGTAGATCAATCATCTTCGTTAGCAGTGTTAAAAAAAAAAGTTGAATGCGTACTTGTTGCTATTTTAGGGTGAACTTGACTTCTTAAATCATGTCCGGTTGCTTTGAATGTCTGCATTATTTTTACTGGTTTAACCCCCCAATCCCGCTCTGTGCCAATGCCTGTGTTATGTTTACCCTTTTTATCCGCTCTTCAATGCACGTAACCTATCCATTTTTTCCCCTCACCGCACGCTGATGTGTTGTGTTGAATGCACTCCGTGCCTTTTTGTTAGGCTTTTAGACTTGTACTTTTGTGTCGTCTCTGCCTGAAATAAACTTTCAAATCAAATTCAAAATTCAAACAATAGTTATAAAGTTAACTATTCATGATTAGGTAACCATTATCATAGTTGGTACGTTTTACCTGCATTCTGATGTACTATACCGCTGACAATACTATACCGAAAAAAGCGCTCTTCTTACTCAATACGCCTATTTTTTTTTTAAATGTGTAATGTCTTAGATGAAACACCCTTTATATGCAATCTTATTGTTTTCAGTCATTTTTTTACCGTGAAAAGGAGGGCTGAAGGAAATCGTTTTCCATCAGATGTTGTTGCTGGCGATGCTAGTGATAGATGTGTCGTCACAATGCCCGAGGCGTTACTGTTCTAACAACCTGCTTACAATCTCATCTTGCAAATACCTAAGGGTGCCTTATAAGCGAGATGAACTAAGTAAACTAACGAAACCAAATTAAAGTGAAATTCCCACTAGGCGTGCCGACGTTTGCCGGGCGGCTTTCCGAGCGAACATCAGACGGTGTACACAGGTTCCCCCAGCTCAGTAGCTTTGGGGAATAAAACCCCACCACGAACCAAAGAGATTCCTTCAGGGCGCCCACTTCGCAACGAAGGCGTTATCCTCGGTGCTGCAGCAGGCGTGTTCCTGTGCGTGCACTGACGAGGGAAGCGTGGCCTGTTCTGCACAAGACGGGCAGACGTGCTGACAGAGCGGATCGATGGCGCTCGAGGAGAGGCAGCAGGTGCGCGCCGAATACTTAATCCCGAAATAGCAGCGCTGGCCCACTTAGTGCAACGCCTTCCTTCGGGCAGGTGCAATGCCAGAACCCGCCTCCTCAAATGCTGCTTCGTTGCCCGCTGGCCCGGCCTTTTGTCTCCCCTCTCAAGGAGGAGCAAGTCTGGCTGCCACCAATCGAGCACGTGAGACAAATACTATTCGGTGAAATGCAATTTTAATCGGCATCTAATTGAGTATCGTCTGAGCCCGCGCAAGCGTTGAAAGTTCGTGCGGGGATACTGCGACACGCCGAACTGCGAACGACAGTGCCACGTTATGTGTAAACGACGAGTAAGAAGTGATGTGGAAGAATCGGAAAACATTAAGAACCGCACTATAAGGATGCAAGAGGATCGGTGGAATACGACATGCAAAAACAAGAACCCTGGAGTGCGCAACCAGAAAACAAAACAAGGACAAAAAGACAAATTGATCAGTCACGCGGTAAGGACGCGAACAAAAGCTAGGGAAATTATCGGATAACCTGATGTACTCTCCCTTGCCAAATTCTTTGCGAAAGGAGTAAATGACTAGATGAAATGAGTCATTCCACTTGACTTCCTTACTTTCCTGCTGCAAGGCCCGGGGTTCGATACCGACTACAAACAGTATCTCGAATGAGAATAAAAAGAATTACGTGCATACTGATCATAAATGGTGAGACTTAAACATTGCCACTTGCTGAGCGCATATTTGTTAAGATGGTTCTTTAGGCTAGTTGGTGTGATATAGCGAAGAGATGCAGCTCACGAGAGGTAGGACACTGTCACTATGTCCTGTCTCTCCCGCGTTGTACAGTCGCGGGTAAAAAAGATTAGCACACGAGACGGAACACCACAGCGCCGGAATGACAACGCGTGGCGCTGCGGGTGGTGAAGAGGCTGATAACGAGAGTGCCGGGCCGTTCCCATTCTACAGTATTAGGGGGGTTCAGTGGACTGCCACGGATCAGCAAAATTACTGGCTAAAAGCAGCGCTATCAGCTATTCTACCCGCGAGTTCTTTTTGACAAACCATCGCGGAAATAAAAAAAACAGTAATAGGAAGAAGCCATCTCTGCTTGATAACCGAGCCAAAATAAATGCCGCAAGCACAGTCACGTAGGGCCGGCACTTCAACGCTCGGGCGGTGCACGCTTGATAAAGCTTACTTCCTGCCGTCCCCCCCTAGGCTGCAAATATGGAAACGGCCCGTTAGGCAGGTCTGCGTACCGCAGCGCCGCGTGGTGAGATATACGAATTCTGATCGCCAGTGATCTGTGCTAATATTTTTTTGCTCGCGACTGTACCTATCCGAAACGCATATCTGACTCGGTCCGCCCACTTAGCATTACGATGTAACAGTACACGATGACCTTTGATCACTGCGCTTCTTTTCGAGGCCTGTACACATCGTGCCAGAAAAGCGGGTTATCTGTTTTTTTTTTACTTGTTTTTAAGTGAAGTTATGCCTTTGTTTAAACCACTTCCTTTTTTTTTCGTTTGCCCGCTTGTAGTGCACATCCACTAGTTCCTACCTCGAAAGTCTTGAGTTTACAAAGCACGATCTTCTCTTTTTTTTTTGGCGCACATTTCCTGAAAATTTAACCTCAGATCTCACGCTGTTAAACGGTTGTAAAGCAGTTTAAGTTTAATGGCTACGCGCCCAAATCACCAAAAAGCGCGAAAAAGGTGGCCACAAAGGACCAGAGGTAGGAAGAAGTCGTTAAAAGCGCGTGTTGTAATGAACTAGTGTTTTAAATAAAACGGCCAAACAAGCAACATAATTTGCATTTAGTGGAGAAAGAGAGGAAAACGGAAAGGGAAGCCACACAGAACAGCACGCACCACGTGTGCCTAATGACCACGTAACGACGCTAGTGGGTCGTAAAAAAACACGTGCTTCAAGCTATAAATAATTATGGCTCACCAGGCGTTTATACGCTTGGTGAGCATAATTACGGTGTTCGCGCACATGTCGGCACTTTCCTGCGAACCAAGCAGGGCCTCAAAAACCGTGTGTACGATCAAACACGCCGTGGTTGCGCCAGAACACAAAATGGGGTCGAGCGCTCCTTCGCTGAACTTCGGGTTGCCTTTTTTTTTTGCTTTTGTTGCTATTGTGTTGCTTTCTATATAGCCGCCTTTACAGCTCCTGGGGTATAATATGTGGACTGGTTTGAAATAGCGTTTCGAAGCTTAAATTCATAGTACGTTCAAGCAAAACTGACGAAGCAAAAGTTTAGGTGACCCGATAAATCTTTAATAATACGATAATTTACGACTGAATAAACGCTGCCCGAAATGTTTCGCTTGATGCCGGAAAAGTGAGAACTGCACTTTGTGAGTAAGCGCTATATAAAGAAAAAATAACGAAGGCTAGAAAACCTGTTCTTATAGCCAAGCACCGCAGATACGTAGGGAAACGATTTCGAGGTGTTTCGGCGAGAAAAAACAGGAAGGATTTATAATCTGAAATAGGAACGCGGAATTCGGAGCGTTATCGCTTTTTCTTTCACCCTAATAGAAACAGCAAAGGCGCTGCGCAGATATTTTTCGACGTTCTTCCCGCGGGAGGTTATTGCGGTTTAAGGCGGAAGCAGTTCTAAAGGTTTTCACACGTGTAGAAAATTATTCATATGCTTGTTTTCTGTTTTTGTCGCAATATTTTTATGATCCCGAAATTCACTGTAGATAGTTTTTCCGCAGGTGGCAATCATACGGTATGCAGCCACAGTTTTCAGATTGCTAGCAGAAAAGGACTAAAAAGCACCTTGCGAAATCCCTGCCGAAAATTGCGTTCCGACATCCGCCAGAGGATCAGAAAACGTGTCTGCCGTCTAGAGCAGAAAGACGTCCAATTTCATTCCCTAAAGAACACGAATATTCACAAGAAGTCAGTGCTTTCTCGAAGTTGTCAACAGCACGTTGTAGGCAACTTATTGCCTAACATAAGCGGGGAAATTCGTATAGGAGAATGGAGTGTAGAGCACTGCGAGCCACGCCGAGGTGATTGCTTTCTTGCGCAGAAGAGGAAGGGGTGGTTTGAATTTGAACATCTGTGTATAATAACAAAAAAAGCACATATGCCTCTTTTGATTTCCAAGGGTACTTGGTTGGTTTGGCATTAAAGAAAGGAAAATCGCGGACACAGGGCAGTGAAGTTGATCGACACGCCTATGTCGTTCGGCGTCATCGTCCTATGTCTACGCTGCTCCTTTCTGTAACTATATAATTTAATTTATCAGATTAAAGTGCGCTTTAATCGACTCGTACTGCTTTGAGCGTTATGTGTTTTATAAAAATAAGAGGTGTAACGTTAAGAGACATGAAGAGGGCAGTGTGGGTCAGGGATCAAACACAGGTTAATGACATCCTATAGTCGAAATCAAGAGGAAGAAATGCGCTTGGGCAGGGCAAGTAATGCGAAGGCCAGGTAACCGCCGGTAATTAAGAGTAACGGAGTGGATTCCAAGGGAAGAGAAGTGTAGCAGGGAGCGGCAGAAAGTTAGGTGGGCGGATGAGATTTTAGAAGTTTGCGGGGATATGTTGGCCGCAGCTGGCACGGGGCAGGCTTATTTCGAGAAATATGGGAGAGACCTTTGCCCTGCAATGGGCCAGTGGGCATAGTCAGGTTGCTGCTGCTGATGATGATGATACAGAACAGTGCCTTCCTCCAGCCGATGCGAATGCTTCGGTCTGGTGATGACAATCAGTTAACTTGGCGCTCCTACGTGCAAAAAGTCTCAAAGATTTACAGAGATATATCCATATTTTATAGACTGCGACATCTCTTCCCGATTGAAACATTGGTGACGCTTTATAGCTCTTTTGTACCTTCTAGTATTATCGATTCACTTGCTGTGCACCTTATAACGCATCATTTCACATTACATCTTTTACACGTAGCCTAAAATACTGTTTTGAGCTTAATAGTATTTTTGCGCAAACGACTGTTGCTTTCACCTGTCAGCTACTTAATAATCTAAACGTCGATAAAAGCATCTAGTATTGCGTTACTAATTGCTCAAAATACTGAAGGATATCGTAATTTTTCCTACAGTAACGTTTCTGCAACCTAGAACAACTTACTCTACTCGCTTATCTACAGCGTCTCCACAGGCCCCGCGCAATACCGCTTATTAATTTACTTAAGCTGCCAATAGGAATTGGAATGCACAACTGCAGCATATTACAAGCATAAATAACTACCATGAGTTTTGTAGGACACTAAAAGAGCACATTTTTATCAATGTATAACTGCTAATGCCGCTCCCTAAAGTTGTTCAAGTTATGTTTTAGGTTGTTTGTTTGTTTGTTTGTTTGCGTTTGCTTGGTTGCTTTTATAACAATAATAATAGGAGCCCCTCTCACAACTCTTGCACGAGTTAAGAGGTTCCGCTTGCATACACAGAGCAACTCCATACATCGCATGATACCGTTACTTCTCCCTTAGAATCCTGAACGCCACCAAATTCTCACCAAATTATTCTGAACTGATATGGGTCCCAGCCCATTCGGGAAATCCGGGGAACAAAGCACCTCACAATAAAGCTCGAGGTTTCGTAGACCGGGCAATGGTCTGGCTCCCTGAATTTCACGAATGACTGCATGATCTCATCATGATGTGACCAGTCATTTTAAACTAGAGGAGAACTTTCCCCCCTCTGGACAAAAGCTTGACTAAAGAACAAGAGGTTACGTGGCGTCGTCTACAGACGAGATCGGTACGCACCCCATCACTCCTCGCGAACATTTATCCTGGTCTATACCACCCGAACTGTATACACTGCGGCCAACGAGCCAGCTACGATCATATCCTATGGAATTTCGAAATAGAGCCATCTCCGGGTGATCTTCTTACAGCGTTTTTTCTCAAGCAGTGGGAGACCGTGCTGGCTAGCTCTGACTCCAGAACGCAAATTCTGGCGGTGGCGTGGGCTGCCAAAGTCGTCGAGGGCTATGCACTCTTCAGCACTTAACACGACCTCTTAGCACCAAGCTCTTTGCGACGAATAAAATGTTTTACAGTAAGCCGTTGCTTGTATTTCTTTTTATGGTGATAATATTTCACAGTAAGGCATTATGGTGATAATGGTTTTTATGGTGATAATGGTTTCTATATCCGGTATCCAGTGCCAAAGCAATTACCAAAAGTCATTCGCTCTAGCGAACAAGTCCACTTATCGAAATGTTGGCTCAGCGCCCTAATGCTCACCTCCCTTGTTCATTTTGATTGCGTTGTCAAGAAACCCATCTTCCTGCCCCTCTCTACCAAAGCTTAAACCTAGTGCGTTCGTCATTCCTACAGTCATGCTTGACCCAGTCAGCCCAGAGTTCAAATTGCTCGACAGTTACAGTTTCATCGGTCCGAAACTGCACACATTCACCAGGCATTACAAAAGTTCCGCTGCTAGGAATACTCTTTCTGCTGGCTTTTCGTTTTTCATACAAATGTTGTGTTTGATGTTCTTGCTTTTATGTCACTGCTTTTCAAAAAAAGCATGCGCATATTTTGCCTTCTCGTGTGCTTCTCGATAAACGCATGTATTTTCTCGGCGTGGCAAATTCTCTTCGTGGTTTGAATGCATGTCAGCAGCAACTGCCGATGACTGTCCACTGGCGCACGCAGCCCATAGTGAAACTTGCAGAGCTACTCGTGAGAGCTATTCGCTTGTCATGCCTGGTGTATACATAAGGACCACGATGTCGAACCGATAGGCGTTTTCGTCTTGTCTTCCACTTGAGAGTGGGCACACAGAGCCGATGAAGAATTGAAAAAAACGAACCTTGCGCGGCACCATCTACCCGAGGCTACTTTGGGGTCGACAAAAACTAGCTCAATAAAGCTGACGTCTCTAAAAAGCTAACTGCATGCTCATGCGATTTGTCATAGCATTTGCAATTTGCCTTCTCAGTTTGACATTACAGGTCTATGCCCTATACTTTATAATTAAATGCATCTTCTAATTTTGGGTTTGCCAAAAATTTAGGTGCAGATACAAGTATGATAAAATACAAGCTCGTTTTTTCCCTCTGAGTATGGTTCTTGCTTGGAAGACTGGTAAATGCTTTGCGATATTCAAAGACCGAAACACTACTGGATACTGCGGTAATAATTTTTAAATTTGGAGGTTAAATAGGACAGACAACGAGTGTGAATAATGTGGTCCCTTTAATGCTGACTGTACCTGCACCGGACACGTGCTGCTGAAGGGTTGTGCACTCACCGCCAATTACAGTGAGTGCGGGAAAACGACGACAAGGAGCATCTCACATTTGCGAACGAGGCGTAAGATTCTGCCAAAAAGTGCCATATAAATACATATGGCAAACAGCCAAGAGATAGCCGAGTGTTTGGCCTGTTCTCCCTACACAAGCGACGCCATGCAGTTGATCAAAGAGACCCTTGGCGGCGACGCCAAGGCCGCAATCGCGGTCATGTTTCAACCTTGAGGGCTTTGTCAAGCTCTGACCGGACGAGGAAAACAGGCCGCGTATCTCGTGTTCCCGAAGGCGACTTTGTTGTTTTCGCTCGGGCCATGTTATACAAGCTGCTCAGTACGAAGCATCTTTGTGGTATCCCGTAACTGCTCTCTGGATCAAAGCGTTGGTTACAAAGGGCTATTTTTCTATTGCTCCAGTATTTCCACGCAGAAGCAAGTGAAGGCTCTCTCTTGTTATGTACTTGGCTGTCTTAAAAAATGGTATGACGAAGAGCATGTTAAAGCGGGTGGGTCCAATAGTCTCATGGTGGTGGAAATTATATTGTGCATCTCGTGTTTCTTGGTTCTGCAATACCATGATAACACACAAGGTCATACAGTGATTGCCCCAAGAGCTGTGAGATCCAGTATATGAGCAAAAAGTTGGGAAACCTTTTCTTCTGTAGGAGATTGGTGTTATGTCGGCCTCGTGGCCACCGTGAGGTCGATAATCAGGAATGTTCTACTCGCTGGAGTTCACCAGCGGAGAGCCGCCTACTCACCACTACTCACTCAAGCGCGGACAGCTACAGCCCCTTACACTCATTTCTGTGCTCAAGTGCCTTTTTTTTTTTTTTGCTCTATACACTCCAGTTCTTATCGAGGGGCACTTGATAGCCATGCCAACATCCCACTATGATGATGATTAGGTGAGCAAGACCCTCCTCTTCTTAAACAGCGGGGTTACATCGCGGCGAGTAAAGGAACAGAGATCCTTCAAAAGGGCCCGTTGCAGAGTGAACGCCATGACTGGCATTGAAGGTATGCTCGCCGTGGTGGCTCAGTAGTTAGGGCACTCGATCCCGACTGCGGTGGCCGCGTTTCGATGCAGGCGAAATGCAGAAGGCGCCCGTTTGCTGCGCGTTGTCAAAACGCGTAAGGATTCCCAGGTGCTCGAAATTATTCCGGAGCCCTCCACAACGGTGCTCCTTTCTCTCTTTCTTCTTTCACTCCTCCCTTCCCTTATGGCACAGCGAGGTGTCCTCCCAGCAATGAGACAGTTACTGCACGATTTCTTTTCCTAAAAAACCATAATTTTTTTTTTGACGGCCACGTCAAGATTTGGGAAGGGGGGGGGGGGGGGGTGGATTCAGGTTTTCCAGAAGTTTCAGTCGTGGTTGTGGAGCAAAGAAAACAGTTGTGCTTCTATTTGTGTTAGTCACCTTACGAAAAAAAAAATATTTGATGTAAACTTAGCGGCAGAGCGCATTAATCAGTGAAAGTTGACTGGCATTAGCGGTCGAGATGCATGGAGCGGTAGGCTCATTTTGACGTTTCACAGGTGAGTGCCCTATAGGGCGTCTGACAGGCCCATTTTGTCGTCTCTACGCTCACGTCCATACTCAGCGTTCTGCCGCTTGATGTCTTCGATTCGATCACTTTCCAAAGCACACACGACAGACTCCAGTGCCCACTTGCACGAAGCAAATAGTTTAGTTCCCAGTGTTGTATTATTCGCTGTCGAAGCCCTCCGTTCGGTTTTGGTTGGTTTTATCAAGGTCTCATTGCCGAAATATTCTAATGCGCGCAAACTACTTTTTATCATCGTTTACTCAAATATTATGCCCTATTGCTTTGAATTTTTCTTAATGAAGTGGTTAAACTTCTTCACTGAATTGACAAGCATCATGGCGTACGTCTTTGTTGAAATCACTGGGCGTAGTTTCACCGCGACTACTTTACATTGCCGGAGAAACTTTTTTTTTCTTCTCAGGGTTTTGTTATCCTGTGAGATCCAGACTCGTCGAGTGAGTGTCTGCGCATGTGTGCGTCGGAAATGAGCTTGCGTACACTCGCATCCCTTTGATTAGCTTAAGTAGCTGTGAACTGTCTGCGCGCATCTGTTAAGTACTCCAGCACTCAGCCAAATGAACCAGATGCTATGAGGAAGCAGGACGAGTTTCTACAAACACACGTACAGACGAAACGCGTCCTCATGTTTCGAATAAGCAGGAGGGAAGAGACTCCCGAGTTCTCCGAGAACTGTGCAGTGCGTCCGCACTTACGCGCTGCAACGAGTGCTCTCGACGGAGGAGTGGCGCGATGGCAGCCGTGCGACGAGCACTCCACACGCCTTCCACGATACCGGAACTAATTGCAGCCCGAGGACAACGTTGATCGGGTTGCAGGTGAACGGGCACTTGTGCACACGTTACTGTGGGCAGATGAGTAAAAAACCGAAAAAGAAGAATGTCATCATCATCAGAATTCTTGCACCAGTGCGCGCGACGAGAAATGGGAGGAAAACGTCTCGACTGCGTGTGGGCTTGCCACGGTGTTTGGAGATATTTTCAGCGAGGAAAGATGCCGATGTGCTCGAAGCTGCGCCGTCGACGTGAAGAAAAGGAAAGCCTCGGAGGCTGTGGAAGAGTGCGCTGCTGTGGGCGCTTGTTTCGCGGACTTTGTTGCTCCAGCGTCGCCTCCAGATCCGCGGTAACTGGCTTCTTTAGTGCCTTCTTCTGTCCCTTGCCTCGACTGCCTGGCGTTATTCGGCCTCTTCTTTCCCGTCTGGCAGCCATACAAACCTAGCACGGGCCGGAGCACTATTATTTTCGGTCTTTTCTTTATTAGCCTCATCAGAGCAGTCAGCTGCAACATTCGCTAAACAGCGCCGAGGAGAGGCGCGCGATGCATTAAAGCTAGGCAGAAGAACTAACGACTGAGAGATAAGTTCCAGGGCATTTTTCGCTGCCACCGTGGAACTTAGCGAAAGCGATAGCTGGGGCACCCCAAAACCCCAAGATGGCACCTGTGCCCAAGCCCACATCGATCACCATAACCAGAGATGGCAGTAACCTTATACACACGCTCCCCTCCCCTTCCTGTCCCCTCTTCCGGCGCACACGGGTACACACCGGGGAGCATTGCATGCGCTAAACAGTTCTCCAAGATTGATTAGTTCTGCAGGAATATCTGCTCGAGCATCTGCTCCAGCTTTTCTTTCCCAGTGGACATTTCACGTCGCATCTTTACTTGCTGTATGTTTTTCTGCAAGCAAAATATTTTCCTGTTTCTTCAAGGGTGCGCCCATCTTGAACGAACATACAGCACAACAACGAGAAACATGGCAAATCGCTGCTGAGTAGTTCAAGACATTGTTCTAAAAGCGGCACTAAGCGAACAGACTTCATTCGACAAAAGGAGAACTAAAAATATGCCGCGCAGAGACAGCTGGCGACACTGGACATTTTATGCTGACTGCGAACAACAGAAACTAGATTTCCTGCCTAGGATTTGGTCATCAAAGCGATTGGCAGCTCCGCATGTACACTATCATTCATGCTGCGTATGCTATAGTGCGTTGCAACAAGAGGCATTTGTGGTGCCGTAAGCGGCAAAATAAAAGAACGAGGCACAAGCGGTTAAGTGCAAACAAGAGTTGTGAAAACAGTGTTCTTACAGTGCATATCTCAGCATGGTTTTACTGGGTTCCGAAAGTTCTACAAGCTCTTAGTTACCTTTTTTACGTTTCTAAAAAAAAAAACAAGAAAAAACCAAGACATTTGTAGAAACAGAAAGCAGAAAATAAAAAGAATAAGCTTTCGCCTGTGTCCATCGCCTTCCAAACTCCTGTTTAGCTCCTGTCCAGCATTCTTGGACAGACAAAAGTTTTTAATGTTGGATTACTGTAAGGTACTTTTATGGAAATATTTAAGGTATTGGTTAATTCGATGCGTAGCATTAAAGTTTTTCTATCACTCGCATCGAGCAGTTAAGCCTGCCATAGAAAATCAATGGGGAACGATTTTCTCCATTGCTTTCCTTGGTTTCCTGATTTCCTAGAGCCTTGCATTGTGTGCTTTGTCTCTTAGCGCCGCAGCTTTTTGTGCTTCTAATAAGACATTTAGCCGATTTAGAGCCTTCCTTGTAGGCGCTGTATACACACTGTCGTATACTTGTCTCTTCTAGCATGTAACTGCTGTTGCACTGAAATTACGAATTTCAAGATGCGCCCAATTTGAACTAGCTATGAAGGAAAGCAGCTGCTCACGTAGCGTCTGCTAAGACACTTCCAATCGCACTACGGCGGTGGTGGAGAACGTGAGAGGCCTGCGTACACGGCCATGAAAGATGAAACGGACGAACTTCCTGCTCCTTTTTTTTTGCTTGCAGCTTTCTGAGCCCTCTGTTTAGGGGAGCACGTCATTTATAATTGACACAGCTGGCGCTCTAGCATTCTACCAGTGCAGGTGGGGAAGCCCACCGAGCACATTCTCTGCTGCTGTCCTCATTTCAGCTTGCGACTAAATAACGTCTTTCCAGGTGAGATCGTTCCGACTGAATAGCAGAACGCTAAGGAAGGCTGCAAATGCTAACTGCTGATGTGGGACATGGACAACACATCACGCATGCATGACACCTATCCTACTAGTCGCACCACTCCGTTCTACACTTTAGACAAATCAAAGTTCATCTCTATCCGAATCGCGGTAACCAATCGGATTCCAGGGTAAAAAAAAAAAAAAAGATATTTTCCTGCTTTGAAATCTAGCGGATTAAAAAATAAAATGAAAAGCACCGGGCAAACTACTATCTTTCCAGCTTCCAGGGGAAGGCGCATGAGGACAAAAAAAAATATTACTCATGCAGAGGACAGAATTCTTTGAAGATTTCAGAACCTCTAAGACGCGAAGTTTCCGGCAATTTCCTCACTGGCGTCCCAGAACCCTCCTCGCAGCGCCGCCTCTCCTCCTCCGCTCTTTTCTCCCTTCTCCTCTTTTTTTCTTTTACGGCTGTTGCGCTCTTCGGTCTATTCCTCCGGCGAGTCTGCCTCCGCGCACCGCCGCCGCGAATCTGCGCGTCTTCTGAATTAACCGCGGCCTGGTCAGCGCGCCTCTCAATGTGCTGACGCATGAACACGTAGGTGGTGGTGGAAACGTTTATTGCCAATGATGTAAATCGTAGGGGGCGCCTGGTTTGCCGCAAAAGTTTGCATGATTACGAGAATTGGTCTGGGTATCGGGCATGCAGCAGTATTGGGTATTGAGCAGTCCGGGTTTGTAGTTGTCGCCAATGTGCAGCCTGCGACGGAGCGGGGGGTGCGTATTCCCTTCTTTTGTCTCGGTAATACGAGAGAATATCACGGAAGGAGACCAGGTAGTGCATTCCCTGCTCACGACAGTATGAGGCATTAAAGGCTTTCGCCTTAATAAAGCGATTCTGCTCGTATTGTCTTTCACAGCTGTTCTGCTCCTGGCGAGCTTCTAGGGCGGCCGGCTCGCGATTTTCGCGTTGCCCTTCGAGCCATTTGTGTGGCCGGCACGTTCCCCGCGCAAAGAAGGCGACTGCGCACGTACTTAAAATGGCGTTAAAGGGCGATTCACACGACGGTCCGTTCGCCCGCGGCCCGCGCACTACCTGGTCTCCTTCCGTGATATTCTCTCGTATTACCGAGACAAAAGAAGGTAATACGCACCCCCCGCTCCGTCCCTCACCATAGCGCAGGCTGCACATTGGCGACAACTACAAACCCGGACTGCTGCTGCATGCCCGATACCCAGACCAATTCTCGTAATCATGCAAACTTTTGCGGCAAACCAGGCGCCCCCTACGATTTACATCATTGGCAATAAACGTTTCCACCACCACCTACGTGTTCATGCGTCAGCACATTGAGAGGCGCGCTGACCAGGCCGCGGTTCAGAAGACGCGCAGATTCGCGGCGGCGGTGCGCGGAGGCAGACTCGCCGGAGGAATAGACCGAAGAGCGCAACAGCCGTGAAAGAAAAAAAGAGGAGAAGGGAGAAAAGAGCGGAGGAGGAGAGGCGGCGCTGCGAGGAGGGTTCTGGGACGCCAGTGAGGAAATTGCCAAGTTTCCTGCATCTAGTTTGTTGAGAGCTGGTACGTTTTGCCAAGTCGGTCGTCTGCTTTTGTAATACGTAATTTGAAACATTCACCTTGGGGAAGAGTTCGCTAAAGTAATATCGCGTCATAGATTAGTTCGTGATGTGACGCATTCAATGCGTGGGGAGTTCAGGTGCTTGTTCCGAGGCTTGTCGCTTTAGCCTGCCGCGGCCCCACCAACGGCTTTTCTGTTCTGCTTAAAGGGCGTGGCTGGCAGTCTCTACGCAATCTATGCAATTTTTTTCTGTTTTTATATGATGTGGTTAAATTTTGTCTATGAACGAGAGACGGCTCAACGCATATTATCCGAACATGCGGCATTCTTAGATGCAGCAGTAGTTTACGACGTAATTGATTCCGCTGTTTACACTCACGCAGAAGGTTTAGAAGGAGAAATAAGAAGCAGCCGTAGATTTAGAAGCACCACAATTCAACACCTACGGAAGAGTTTGTCCATTGTCGACAGTCAAGATGAACGCATTCTGCCGTCTTTTTCCTCCATGACTGCTAGTAAACGAAACGAAGGCAGCGCTGTCTAGTGCCAATCCCGACGCAGTTCGCAATATTTTTACTTTTGTGGACAGCTCAAAGGCAGCAGCGCAATGGTGAGGTCGACGCAATTAGGACCACGTTAGTTTTTGTTTTTTTTTTTGAAAATTGAAGGTTTATTTCCGCAACTTGGTATTGCGAGGACAGCCAGCGAGAAAGCTGTATAGACAGCTTGAGAGGTCCCGGCTTCCAGTGCAGCATTGCAGCAGTGCAGCATTGACGGCGTCGGAGTTCATCAAAAAAAAAAAAAGCAACGTTCACGATTTAGTAAACTATTGGTTTACGAAGAGGATGCTTACTACATTTTATACAACCGCATTCGCAGCTTGAAGCCATAATACACTCAGTGTGCACTGTGGATATATTTGCACAGCATGTCTTCTTTTAATAAAGGGGCTCTGAAAGGGGCTCTAATAAAGTTGCAGTATGCATGCGGTGTTAAAGGGCACCGCTTCACGAATAACCTTCAGCAAAAATTTTTAATGCGCTTTGTAGAAGCTGAGGAATATATAGTCAAAATCTTAATTTCCGCATCTTCGCGCCTTTCCCTCTCATCTCATAACGTTATGCAATTTGAAAGGACGGCACTCCTCTACCGGCCTCATCGCCAGGGGCGGAGTTTCCTGACCCGCCAGAGCTAAGCGGCTTATTGGCTGCGGCCATGGTTGCTCACAGAATCTAACCAACAGCCATATCTGAACTGGCGTACGCAGCAGCGTGCGACAGAGGAGAGTGCGAGCATGAAAAAGTCGCCGGAAAGGGCTCGCTAACTTTCTCGCGTGACTGTTGGTTCTCTGCGGCGTGCAGGAGTGTATTATTTGGCCCAGGCGTTCATGAGCGAGCAGATGTGCTCTCCACAGAAGGTGTTTCAGAGCCCCTTTAAGCTATCGTCCTCATTAGCCTGCCCACAGCAGGACAAATGTCTCTGCCATATCTCTACAATTAGCTCTGTTCTGTATCAGGTGCGGTCACCTTATCCCTGCAAGCTTCTTAATCTCGTCCGCAAAACATAACTTCTTTCCGCCACTTGCCAAGCTTGCCTTCTCCTGGTATCCAGTCTGTTACCCGTATCGACCATCGGCTATCTTGTCTTCTTATTACATGCCCTGACGAAGCGAATTCGTTCTTGATTTCGACTATTATGTCATTAGCCCACTCATCACTAGCCCACTCAGAATTTAGCTAAGGTTATTTTATTCTTATCGTTGCTGTGAATTTCATAAGCATTCGTGTTCTCAGTGCAGGCTGAAGTCAGGAACAAGCCTTCGTTTCCCAGTGCCTCAAAGAAATCAATAATCTTAATAAAGATCAATAAATATACAATAAAAGATGTAGACCACACATTTGGAGAAGGGCCCCCAAAGTTAGTCCTAAAAGCCTCTACTTTTAGCACACACGCAACTAGCGAGCCTGCTGTCTAGTTTTTTTTTTTTTTTTAAATTACTGATGTGACAAACAAACGATGAGCATGCCTCATAGCTCTTGACAAAAGGTGGAAAATGTTTTCCCTAGTAAATAATTTTTAGAGCACCAATACAAGGTACAGACTGAAGTAGGCAAACAAAGCGCTGACAAAGCAGTAAAAAAAAACTGGAGTAAAAAACTAACATCGCAACTCTTAACATTTGCTCACGCTGCGTCCGCGTACTACCGGACGTCTGAGAGTATACAAACTCTGCCTTGGCGTCAGTACCACCTATCGCCATGTTTTTGCCGTGTTTTTCTCAAACATGTAGCTGTTTCTTATAGGTATGAAGTGTCGGAGCGTGGCGATATAGTGGCGCAATGTAGCTAGAACGGGGCTGCAGTGTTGCCCACCGGCCAGTGTGGCTGGTGGTTCGCAATCCACAGAGCGTGAACCCACAGGAGCGGCCGACGTCCCTTTCGCCGCGGGTAAGATTAATTGTTTCCGAGGCCAGAGTTACCACCGGCGGGGCTTCGCCCAGAGAGCGAAGGGTGGCCGCCGGAAAAGCCCGGGAGAGGCGCCCTAGTGGGTCTCGGGGCAGCCGCTTGCGCCGCGTTGAAAGCCTTGGCAATTCGCGCTCTGAGTGATGGAATGCAAGGGCTTGTGGCATGTGGGCCTAGAATACGGTGTCCGCCGAAAGGCGTTAAAACCGAGGAGAGTTTTTATTGAAAATACAGTAGCTTGTGTGTATATACATGCATTACATACGTGTGTCGCGTAGCAAATAAATCAGAAGCATAAATGAGGTGGCCTGTCACACATCTGCTAATAGTGTTTGTAATCTGACCTCGCTAAACACGGTTAATGCGACTGCTGTCAAAAAAGCAGAGCTATGCACCGGCTACGAAACTACAGCGTACACTCACAGGGAGAAAGAAATGAAATAGTTGCTACTTTTTTAAGTGGTTTTTGTAATGTAGAGTTGTGTGAACGTGTTTGCAGCCTCCCGTCCCCCAGTTTTAAAATTTGGTTGGGGGCTGTGATAACTACATAGTGCATCAGTACGTACAAAAATGAAAATATTAAAGAATACACGGTTTGATTCTATGCTTTATGGCATATGCCTTGGTACCGCCAGTCGTTTGGAAATGCTAGCGCGTTTTATGAAGTTTTTAAGTTAGACAGTTGGTTCGACGTATCTGCCTTGAAATCCTTATTGTCACTTCCTCAGCTAGAGAACTGTTCCATACGGCCGCCTCTCAGCTTGCCTGCGATGCGCAGCATGCTGCCAATAGCACTTCGTCGTGGTTCAGTGTGAGAACGCGTCGCAGCTGGTGGCAGTCGCCCTTTCTGCGTGAGATTCGCAATGCGAAAGTTATACGAGCTGCCAAAAGTGAATCGGTTTTGCGGTATGACCAGCATTCCCTTAATTTTTTTTTCTGGTGCACCTATAATAAACCGCAAGAGTTGTCGTAGAGCTGAAGTAATAAAGATGCTTTGCATACATTATGACGCGGACTTGCGACAAAAACAAATTGCTGGCATGCTGTGTATTCAAGAAAAGTGGAAAGAGGTGTTCATGTACAGTGACTGTATGCATGTAGCCATGGAAACAACGGACATTTATGGTCGCAGGTTTTGTTTGTAAGAGGTTGCCGAGGCCAAGCGAGTTTCAGAGAGCCCAAGTAAACTTCGTTTCTCTCAAGGGTGAGCCACAAAGAAAGAGGAAGAACAAACGGCGAATGCTGCGGATGGTTCAAGTAAAAATCGGCCTCGGAATTTCCTGGTTCCGCAATCCACGTCGCAGAATTCGGAGGGTAGGAGAAGCGATACTCGCAAAAGAAACTGGCGCAGCCAGAACCCGCAAGGGCGGCTGACAAATGGCGAGGCGCAAATGTAGCAGAAAGCCTCACGGCTCGGAAAAAGAGAGCAGCAAAATCCACCGCAGTCCCTGGCCTTGCAGCCAGTGGTATCCCCGATGAAATTACCAGTGATCTCCGGCGGCTTCTGTGCTCTGGGTTTGATTTATCATCCCGAAAGGGGAGCCCCTCCGAGAGAGCGTCGCTGGAGTGAATCTGCTCGCCGCAGTTCGGCGCGCGTCGAGCCCACGTTCCGTGGCCTTCAGTGCGCGGAAAATTTTTTATCTGAGAGCCGAAAAAAACTCCCAGCCTTAAGCCAGAAAAAAAAGAAAACTTAAAAGTTCCTGTCTTTTATACAAAGACTGAAAAATATGAAGCGCACACTAACGAAACTTTCGATCTAGCGATTCGCGTTTTAGTCCGACGTGTTCAGCGGAAGCCTTGCATTTACGGTAATATGAGTGGGCATGTTTGGATGAGATTTCAAGTAGAATGGATAGTGCAGCGGCACAAACAAACAAGGACACAAGCAAGATGAAGGACAACGCGCGGGCTTTGTCTGCTTGTCTTCCCTGGTCCATCGTTTGTTCGCGTGGTTGCACATTGCTTCTTCCTAGTGTCACCAACTATATCCCACCGGTCTGTGTGCAACTTTGGATTACACATTCGCTTAGAAGCGGCTACAGAACCAGACGATCTTCCTTATTAGTGTGTGCGATTGTAATAGCAGAAACATGCGATGGAAGTACAAGACGGCGCTGATTTAACTTCGGGGTCAATGTTCTTCATGGTGAAATAACATCGATATTTAAGCGTTCTCAACTTTCCTTCAGCTGAGTACTGCTCGTTGAGAGCCGCCAATTAAGAAGCGCAATAAAACTAAAAGAACAAATTAATTCTATTGCCCAACTAAGTGACAGAAAAATACAAGTCCTGCTCAGTTTTTCACCATGGTGCTTGAGGATCTGTGTTGCCGGAGGTGATAATATAACGCCTGTTCCGGACAGTGTTTAAAGTAAGGAATTCTGCTGTCTCTTTTTTGACTTTTTGACGTGTAAAGGAGATAGACAACAGGGAAAAATAAGAAAAGGGTGGAGGAGGTCAAACAGAAGTGTTTATGATCACTACTGTGCGTTGGGGAATGCTAATTCCAAAACTTTTCGCGCTCCCCTGGTGTAAAGAATTTACAGCAGGGGCATACACCTAGCGTTCCCATCTCGAGATAGCCACTCCCAACTGTGCAAGAAGTGGGTACGTTGCTACTGCACGTAACTTGAATGCACTATATAGCAAGAGTAAGCAAGGTCGAACGTGAAGACAAAACGGGATGCACCGCATCTTCAAACCCGCATAGATCACATGGCCTGAGACGCAGTAGTCCTAACGGCACTCGCTAAAGTGCCTACGTGGCGCCAAGAGGAAGAGTCTCATCCGTAGCCTGAATTCTCTGTCGCTAAACATCCTCCTACGACTAGGCTGCTAGTTGGCTGTCACTTATATTAGGAAATTGGAAGTAGAAGTAGGAACTAAAATCTGGAGAAGACGAAGAGGATGGCGATAAGCATGACGTGTATTAATCCAAGAGTAAAGATGATGAAGAAGTAGTATTCGGTGAGGTGGGAAGAGTTGATTGGTGGAGAAGAGAAGACGATGGCGACGAAGACAAGGATGACGTGTACCAACGACAAGGCTATAAAAGCGCGAGGGATAGCGTGGCACGGTGGCGAGAACAGAGAAGCGGAGGTTCCGGCGGGTCAGAACGCATCGGATGGATGCGAGCAACGCCGGCTACTGCTCCGGTGATCTCGACTTCTACGGCGTCGCACTGTAGACTTCCTGCCGTTCTTGAGCCCGTTCCGGGGAGTCAACGGCTGACGCAACCACCTGCTACGGCCAGAGGTGCCACCAACGCTGTTGCCACCCATCCGTGTGGTGCCCTCCACGCCAACATCACCAGCGTCGCCCCCGCGGGCACATGGACCGGGAGCTCGTACGACGCAGCCAACGACGCCGCCAGCGACGCCAGCCTGAGCACTTCGAACGCCACCTCGACGCCGGCTACCTACATGCCACTGACAGAACCCATGGAACGCATCAGCAACACCGAACCGTGAGCACGAATGACGAACGCTAGTAGACTGGGTGTTCCCGACCCGTGTGTATTGGTAGTCGGTGTTTTGTGTTAGTTTTGTTAGTGTTGTTTGCTAGTATTTGTGTCACGTAGGGTGTATTAAATGTGCGTCTGTGTGGGTACACCTGTGCCTAGTCAATTCTTTCGGCCAGAATGTTCTCGGGGAGATCCGTGACACTAACATTTTCTTTGGAGCATATCAATGCCCTGACTGATTTCAGCGATACTCCGTACACGGGCAGCCAGTGGAGCGGGCTGAGACGCTTAAAGAAGCTAGCCGTTCGTGTACATGTGTTCATGGCTCGGTAATGATGGTGAGTACTATCCTGCAGTTCATTCTTAGCTTAAAGAAGTTAAGGACATTGTGCGCACCACTTTTTTGATTAGGTATGCACAGCTTTTATTGCGAAAGCAATACTACTTGCAATTTCACGCCTTTGCCGTGCCGCGGCGGTGACCACCATCGTGCCGCGGCGGTGACCACCAAAGCAATACTACTTGCACTTTCACGCCTTTGCCGTGCCGCGGCGGTGACCACCATCGTGCCGCGGCGGTGACCACCATTGACCTTCATTTGACCTTGATTGCATTAGATTGGATTAGATTAGATTGGACTGGACTGGATTGGATTGGATTAGATTAGATTAGATTACATTAGATTAGAGTAGATTACATTGGATTGGATTGTATTAGATTGTATTTGATTGGAATGAATTGGATTGGAGTGTATTGGATTGGATTGGGTGGGATTGGATTGGATTGTATAACCGATGCATCACCACAAGTATAACCACAAGCACCACCACCAGCTACACTACCAGCTGTACCATGGCGTAGGTACGGATATTGCTCTCGCAATTACCGGGCTTAACCAAGCTAAGCCACAGCGAATTTTTTCAAGTCAAAAGTGACCGTGGTTCATTGTCTTTCGTGTCTGATTTTTTTTCGAGCTGGTTTAAGTTGCTACCACTCAAGAGTTGTTCTGAAGTATACATAAGTTTGTCGCCAATAGTGTATAGTAAATTCGCGACTCTTAGCATAGACGACAAAAACACCTTTTCAACTAGTTGACCTATCTCATTTTTTTTTTTTTTTGCGGCTCAAAGCGGTTTGTGCCGCGAATATATTCCTCATGTCCACAGTGCCCGCCGGGGGCCTGACACAAGGCAATCTCATTCGTGTAATTCTTTCTTTCATCTGCGTCTGTCCCATTTCTCGTTTGGCTAGCTTTATAAGAAACGGACATCGGCTAAATAACTCACAAAGACCAACTTGTCCTCCCACCCTCGTCTTTGGGTCGTGGTAAACTTTCCTCGAATTTTACCCACACTTTCAATCAACCAGCCCGTATACCATAATTTCATTTGGAGCAAAAAGCTGAAAGGAGTTTGCATAGAAGTTCTACTATGAAAAATTTCCGGGGGACTTCAGGAAATTACGTCGCGATAAGGGAAAGCATGGCAAATCTATGGCAATTGATTCTACTGCAACTATATGCTAATAATATTCGAATTACATTATTTGTTTGTAGTTTGTGCAGTTGTAAGAGCACTGCTGCTGAAAAACATTTCTTATTTTCCCGCCATTTTTTAGGCGACGCCGGGTTTTCGCGTCTATGTGCCATTTAACGCTTTCGCATTGATAAAAATGATCAGGCCGGCGGAAAGCTCGACGGAAATTAAAGTATGACAAACACCAAAATTTTAAGAAGAAAATAACAGGTGAAAAGCGAACTCTTATTAGTTGAAAAAAAAAAGTTAAAACTTTTTCGAACTATATATAGCAGCTGCCGATTGTAGACAGGCGCCAGAAATGTCCGCCTTGCGCCCTCAGGCCAGTGCAGCAGGTTGTCTTCAAATGTCAGGCGTGAATTGTGCTCTTTCACTTGCAGCCGCAGTTACGCTCTGTGCCTTTTCTATGCGCGTTCATTTAGTCACTGCCTTGCCTCTCGCATGCACTGTCAAAAGTGGTAGCACAAGAATGATAGCAGTTGAAAGCGGTGAACAGTTGTCATCTACTTTCATTGCCCGTTAACTGCTAAGCGATCGGAAGAGCGGACAGCAACTTCAACACCAGTGAAATACAAATTTAAAATGAGAAGGCGCAGGAGGAGCCGGGAGAAAATTAATTAGCAGTAGCTATTAGGTCGATAAGCGATAATTTTATTCCGCATAGGTGAAACTCGTGAGTCCGAATATATTGTCTTTCTTTTTTTTTTTAGCGCAGAGCTATCTGCCTGACTTCATATTCGTTCTTGCCTTTTTCGGGGTTCTTATTCGGAGCGAAATAAGGCAGCGGTATTCCGTCATTGCTTTTGTTTGGAGTAATATATATTTTTGTGTCAAGTCTGTGAGAAACGAGAACAGATCAATCCGCGCTGCTCGAAATGCAGCACGCTTTTCACCTGCGACAAGAATGATTTCGAACGTTTAGAGAGATTAGCCAGTCATTGAAGAAAATGTCATCAAAAGGATAATTTTGATGAATAAAAACAAAATTTTCTCCCTAGTTAGTGTTATTCACACATTGACAGCTGTAAAAACAGCTTTTTGCCTTTATTCTTGAAGGTTTGAAAAATGTAGTTACTCGAAGATAGTTGAATTTGCGGAACGCATGCAGGCTCGAAATACTGCAGAAATCTGTATCATGGACATAGGTTGTCGTTCCCGGGTGACCAATCATTAATATAATTGCCACCTGCCACGGCGGCCAGTTTCCTCACTGCCCAGCGGGCAGGCTGTGATGGCGCCGCTAGGTCACGTGACCGTGGTGGCCCACCTGCCGCCTAGGTTGCTCTCTGGGCACCACCCGCCAGAGCCATGCTCCTAATTTTTCGCTCACAACGCCGACAACGCGGACGACACCGACACCGGATTTTCTAGGGAACGGTGCATTTAACGCTACTGCGTTAAAGCGAACGCACATAGAAGCGCAAGCGCGCCAAGTTCGAGACGCTATCTGTCGTGGATTCGCACACCTAAGGCCCTTTAAAACTAAGGCACTAAAGCTAAGGCCAAGTTATTTCAAGCAAAAAATAAGAACGCCAAAATTAATGGTGGCCTCGTCAATGGTACTTCGAGAATTGAACTTGTTTGCTGCACAAAGAGTGTAGGAGTTATATTGATGAACACTTAACTTGGAATAATTAAGTCAAATTCATTTCCAAAAATGCTGCAAGAATTGTTGGCATACTAACAAGATTGCGCTTCTTTTTGCTACAACAAATTAAGGTGATAATATACAATTCACTGTCTGTCCGTCCGTCCGTCCGTCTGTCCGTCTGTCTACCCGTCCGTCGGTCCGTCCGTCCATCTGCCTGTTTTTCAGACGGTCCCTACTCTTCTTCCACGGCTAGTGAGGCAAGCACGGCTACGCAGCGCTCATATATGCGCCCTACGTTGACGTCATGGCAACGCCATGTCAGCGCCACCTCGACGAAACTCCTTTAAGGTGAAATGTCAAAGGTCAAAGGGCAAGCCACCTTGGTGGACATGAGGCACCATGGTGTATCTTTGGTAGACTTGGTACACCATAGGTTTATAACTCCATAGGTTTTTAACTGCCGCCGCGGCGGCTCAGTGGATATGGCGATCGGCTGCTGACCCGAAAGACGCCGGTTCGATCCCGGCCGCGGCGGTCAAATTTCGATGCCGGCGAAATTGTAGAGGCCCGTGTAATGTGCGATGTCAGTGCTTGGATTGGTTTGGTTTATGGGGTTTAATGTACCTAAAGCGACTCGGGCTATGAGGGACGCCGTAGTGAAGGGCTCCGGAAATTTCGACCACCTGGGGTTCATTAACGTGCACTGACATATTGCACGTTAAAGAGCCCCAGGTGGTCGAAATTTCCGGAGCCCTTTACTTCGGCATCCCTCATGGCTTGAGTCGCTTTAGGTACGTTAAACCCCAATAAACCAATAGGTTTTTAACTTGGTTAAACCTATTATAGTGAAAAAACATTCCAAAATCGTGAAGGCCATATTCTGGCAAAGGCTCGGTCGAAATCTGGAGGTCGTCATCGTGTCGGACACGCTTAGTTATGGTTTGACATCGATTTTGGTCCAAGTGGCTAAGCTTCAATTTTGGGGGTGGCCCGGGCCAAATTTTGGAACTGACCCCTGCCAGATCTTGAGCTCGCCATCGTGTCGGGCACGTTCAATTATGGTTGGACATCGATCTTGGTCCAAATCGGCCAAAGTCCAATTCCGGGCTGGCCAGAGCCAAATTTTTGGAAATGACTCGGGTCAAATTTTGAGGTCGCCATCGTGTCGGTTACGGTCAGTTATGGTTAGACACCGATTTCGGTCGAAAATTGCCAAGGTCAAATTTTTGGGTGGGGTGCCGGCCAAACTTTGGAGGTCGCCATAGTGCCGGACACGGTCAATTATGGCTGCACATCTGACGTTGAACTTAAAGTTGTTGCTAAGCAGCTTATCAAAGTCAGTCGAGATCAAGGATCACACCGACAGAGAGATCGACTTTTGCATCTAGATGAGATATCACCCTAAAAAGGCGGATTCCGAAAGGATGATGGCTTACGGCCGGCTGCGAGGTCATGCAGCAAGCCTGAGCGAAGACAGTGGGCTTGGATTGAAACTAAAGTGCAAAGACTGCAAGACTGCACCCGCTGCATCTTAAAATCATTAACGAAACTTTGAAAGCATTTGAAAGATTTGGCATGGCGTTTCCCACGTGCTGTTAATATTGCCTAGGTTGTTTTGTTTTTTTTTGCCTCTCCTATACGTTCTCGGTCGAAAATCGATCCGATTCATTTGGTGCCGCGTAATCCCCGTTCATTGCAAATGTCTGATAATTGCTATGAACTTACAAGATTTCATAAACATAACGCCTTCATTGCAGAAATGGAAAAAAATGATAAATTTATTATTAAAAAGTTTGTCTTAGAATAATCAAATTTAGATAATTTTAATCACTTATGAATGTTTAAGGACAAAGACTGTCCCCAAGTCCACTGCCGCGTACAGTAAACCAAGAACTAAGTTCAGAACTGGTCCATCATCCCAATGCAGCCTCCATGACCACATAAACTTAAGACTTCTTTGCCGTTAGGTGATACAATGAATTTATCTTTAGCAGGCTTCCTGCATCTGTGGCAGGTGACACTTTCACATTGCCTGGAAAAATATGTTGGAAGAGACTGTTTCTTCAAGTATGCTAGAAATTCATGTTTTGTGAGCAGGAATGAGAATTATTCTTAATTTTACTCTGTGTGTTACGGGTGACGTAATCGTTATTACAAGGCTAAGCTGGAGCTGGACCAGGCATGAACGCGGTCGAGCGGGCAGCAAACAATAAACCGAAGCGCTCAGCGACTGCGAAAAGAGTTGGACTGTATGGATGGGTGCATCGTGCAGCCTGACATTCGTGCCAGTTCTTGGGCATTGTGCTGACACAGGTAGTATGTAAATATCGCCGCTGAACTTGGTATCACTATAGCTGCTGGAAGTAATGAAAGAAATGAGGAAAATAAATCTACGCTGCAGACTTCCTCCCAATTACCAGCAGGCTGCACTTTCCATTCAACTTCTAGGGGAAAAAAAATTCAAGAAATTTTCAAGGCGGTGTTGACATCAACTTGCAACATTACAGTAATTTCCCGAAAATGCAGGAGCACAAGCAAATAAGTGCTTAGAGAATATTAGCAGCAGAATACAAGCGTGTTTCGATTTTCAGTTTTGTAAGGTGGCTAACCGCGTGTCTCACCCTGGATACCTTTTTGTATCGCTTTACTTGGTGGTTTAGTTGTGTGAATGTAACAAGAGTGAGACTGCATGACTTCTTCAAATCAATGCATGAAATGGGAGTATGTTAAACTGATATTTGCAGAGCAGTGAGACTGCACGCACGCACGCTTAATTATACCTATTATATTACGGTGTTCAAAGCTTCAGCAAATATATATTTATATATTATATTTTAATAAATCGCATTTATATTTTAATAAATGGCAGTAACATTATTACTGTATTTTTGAGCAAGGGTGATACATTTAAATACCTTTAAAACGCAGAGAATGCAGACGTTATCTTTTATATCAGTCCTTTCCTTTGTGCGCCGCCGCTGTGGCTCAGTGGTTATGGTGCTCGGCTGCTGTACCGAAAAATGCGGGCTCGATTCCGGCCGCGGCGGTCGAATTTCGATGGAGGCGAAATTCTAGAGGCCCGCGTACTGTGCGATGTCAGTGCATGTTAAAGAACCCCAGGTAGTCGAAATTTCCGGAGTTCTTCACTACGGCGTCTCTCATAGCCTGAGTCGCTTTGGGACGCTAAACCCCATAAACCAATCAACCATCCTCTTCTTCGTGGTGTGGGCACATTATTTGGGAACATACGAGGCTAATACTCAAGCCATGAGCGCCCTCTTTTGTGCTCAATTTTTCAGTGCATTTTTAAAAAACAAAGTCCCGCAGTTTATATTGTATATAGTCGTTTTTTTTCGCGCTTAGTCTTCGTCCCTGTGATTACACCTTCCAATCCTCCTAAACAAACGCCTAATATCTACGCCGGTAAGAAATCGTTAATGGCTAATCGAGATCTGGGTACATTTTTACTTTGATCGCCATTAAGCCTGCCAGTATCTTCCTTAGATGAGGAGTTCTTCATTAGCGCAAACATAGAATTACTTCCTTGAATGCGCTCTGGGAAATTCGAAGTGCTTATGATGTTTGACTATCTTCCAGCTGCCTTCCATTCGTTCGGCTTCAATCGAACTACTTTTGGAACGAAATATCTTCAGTCAAAGCGCACTTTTTGGCCGTTTCATCAACGCAACATAGCAATCAGGGTGGACGAACTGCGTAAATTCATAGCAAAAATATAACCATAAAAAACACTCACTACCGGCGTTTTTAATAGCGGTAATTTAAAATCGAACACGAAACAATGGTCATTTGTAGTTCCGAAGGTTTGACGCAACACTTTTTTTTTATTGTTGAGCGATGCGGTTGCTTCGAGCAATCTGGAAAGTTTTTATTGAGAAAGAACCGCATAAAGAAAATCAGTGATTGAGGGTGGTTTACAAATGGCAACGATTGCAGCCTCATTCCGCGCACATAGCTATACTGTCTTGCTTATACGAAAAAAAAAATGATTTTGTGTGTGACGCAAGAACACAATCCGGCTTTTGGGGAATACATGTAACACAAAAACAGCCTTTTTGAATTCGATTACCTCCACACGCGTGGGTTGAAAATTCTACGACTTCACGACGTGAGCACAGAAGAGAATTTCAACACAGAGGGTATGTAACAAAAACTGTAAAAATGCACTTCGTTCCGCCAGCGGTTTCAAATCATATAGCTTGAACCTAGTAACCTTCAAGGCAAGGAAAAAAAAGTTTGCTTCACCACAGTGCACGGTCGTCAAGCGGCTTGCTGTGGCCACAGAGATACACGTTTAGACGCACTGCACGTCCCTGGAGATCGAAATCTTGACCCATGAAGCCGGACGGCACTGTTCCTTTTAATTCAGCAGAAATGAAATAATGATCTTGTAGCGCACAGCGACGCTGTAAAGCGGAGATGCTAAGATTGGCGTTCCCAGCCGGCGAAAGAAGAAAATAAAGTTGAACGGCGCGTGCTCGGTGCGCAAGCACGGCACGGACTGTTCGGTTCGAGAAGCCTGCTCCGCTTCGTCTCTTGTTCTGGTGCTCCGCTGGGTCCTCGGAAATTCTCTACATTCTAAACGCGGGAATTTTGCTCAACGTACAGGTATCCCTTACAGCGAATACAACAACACACGCCCTTCTTACAGTTATCGCTTACTTGTGCCTTTAATTAGTACCTGTGCATAAAGATGTACGATGCTTTTCCGTTGCCTGGAATACTTGGCTTTCCTATAAGACCAGTCTGATCATCAGGTGTCCTTTAAGCATTTGTATGTTGTGATCCGAATGAATTCCGTGCCTCGACACGCGTTAAGGCCACGTTTGCCGTTCATGCGGCGTCGTTGTTGCCGTAACTCGCCACGTTCAACGCTACACATTGACTAGCCAGAATTGATTTACGTAATGACAACACGTCATGTTGATTAGACATAATGACCATCACTGGTTGGTCCGAGCACGACGACACTCGTGACTACACGAGGTCTTTCTTTCCACCACCGGCGTTCCGCAACAGCCCAGTTGTTACGATTATGCTTCAGGTGACAAAGAAAAAAAAATATCAGGAATCGCGCAGTACTAGTCAGAACCACGATCCAGTGCAAAAGCATGCCCACATGAATGCTTCACACATCGCAAATGAGCCGCGCATTTGGGGTATCGTCGCAACAGGTTGCGCGACCATCGGCACGCCTGAGCAATCGACGCTATAGGGCGCGAGGTAATGGGGTGCACTGCACTGGAGCGCCCCACTCGCGACCTCTGGCCCAGCTCTCACGGTGACGCGGATAAATTGACCGGTGCCGCCCCGCTCGTTCACTCCCGAACATCGCTGGGGCCGTAAACGTTCCGCGGGGACTTTTGCGATGAAGTGGCCCTACACCAAAGACAGCTCGAATAGTGTGCGCCGAGCTTCGGTCTCAGCGACCTCTATGACACCAGATTACGATTAATGGCGCATTCATTGACTCAAAGCAGTCCTTTTCTTTCTCACTCTTCTTTCTCTGTCTGGAGCTGTTCTTGCCGTCGGCGTTATGGCACCCAAGAGCAAAGGTGTCGGCGAACTGAAGTGATCGAAGCACTGCCTCTCCACTACTGCCAAGCTACAAAGGAAAAAATGACTGTCTCTTAATCTCGTTTGATCTGTTTTGTTTTCCTTACGCGGAAAGAGAAGCCCCTGAGGATAGTGACTGTGCAAGAACAGAAGAAAAACCTCCAACTCTAACTAAAGTTTGTTATTCACTTCTCTTGTCGATTACGCCTAGCAAAAGGAAGAAACTTTTCGACCACACAAAGAAAACTAAGCGCTCTTGATGGAGCACCGCAATGAGTTTCATGTGCTTATGTACATATGAGTTGCCTGAAGTGATGACCATAAGAAATCACTAACTCACACTTCTCACGAGTAGTTTGGAGCATTGCGGAAGGTACAGCTCTCTCGTCCAACCAGGGCCAAGGAAGCCAACAAATGGCACCGTGAATGATTCACCAGTGCTGCTACTTTTTAAACAATTATTACACTAACTGAAAGGGTAGTCAGGATCGTGTTTCGAATGTACAGCGAGCGTTTAATTGCATGGTTAAATCAGCAGAGAAACTGCGCACGAACGCAGCGGTGCGGAGGCCCGTTGGGAAGTGGTATGCCGCTATTCGTCAAAATGGCCGAGTGTCTTCGCGCAACAAGTGGACACTGGTGATTGTTCATTCCCAGTGATGGAGCCACCTGTCACGGGATGAGGGGCGCGGAGGAATAAGTCTTGCAATGCACGCCATTCTGACTCCCTCAGATCCCACCACCACCGCAGCCTTCAAAGCGCCGCAAACGACTTGAGGTACAGTATAGCTCCCAGCTTTAATTGCGACCTGACAAAAAAATATCAACAGGAATCAAAGAAAAACGTCCCTGCTCTAAGCAAATCCACCCAATTACTCTTTGACGCAGTGCTTTAGCAGCATTTCGGTGTTTTCAGAGCGTTCAGTCGTGTTCTTTCATTCAGTGTTTCTGGCAGCTTTTCAGGAAGGGAAAGTGAAAGGGGGAAAAATTAATAAAAAAACACCCTCTCGCACCCCCCCCCCCCCCCCCCCCCACACACACACAAAAAAAAGTCTGCAGAGACACTTAAGACTTCTTAGGTGTGAGAAGGCGTAAGCCCGCACGTTAACTTTATGAACGCAGTCGCCGCGCTCTCCGGCGTGATGTAACCCGATGCCACGCAGCTGGCAATTCTACTCGCAAATGGTTTTATGTAGCCACCGCAGCGACGCCGTTGCACTCCTGATCTGCGCGCTAACTTCGTGCAGGCAGTCGCCGCTGTACCGCGGCTCGCCCTCCGACTTAAGGGTATGAAGCGATAGCTAACTGATTAATGCCCGTATATGCAGAACAGATTTTTCTGCAATTAACATACATAGATCCCTGGGACTACTCATACCACTCCTGGCGCAGTTGTGCAGCAGTTAAGCGCTGCGCCACTGCCCATGGATAGCAGGTGCTGCTATAGTCGGGATTGTGCGATCCAGGTTGTTCCCAGCAACCTCGCGCGACCTACCATTAATTTAACCTCCACGTTCTAGGTTGCATGAGCACACCATCTTTTATGGGCACCATCGAGTGTTACCCCTCGGGTACGTGTCCTTCAGATATCGAGCTTCTTTCTGTGACCACGAACTGTTTCACAGAAAAGCTTATGGGCGGCGACAGTCACCTGCCACTCTAACCGCAACACAGCCGTTCTGGCGCACTGTCGAGCGTACTACTGCTGACAGTGTCAACCGTACTTTTTGTTGCGAAAGCAACACTCCGACAGCCAAAGCGAGATCTCGGGTGGCCGCCGTCGCGCCGTAGCTACGCTGACCTTGAGCCGCCGCCGCGCCTAGCAGATGGCGCGCCGTTGTCCAGCAACGCTACAGCGCGCGCTCGCTCCGCCCCCTCGCCGTCGCCTAGCGGCGCGATAGAGGGCGCTGGTTCCTCCCTCTCGCCAACGCTCGCTCCGGGGGAGGAGGTGATGCCTCGGGGTATAATACCGGTGCGCGCCGCCTGAACAGTCTCGCTATGGTTAAGGCTTTAAGCAGAGAGCCAGAAGACAGACGGAGGCGAGGAAGAAGCAACCTGCTTTGGCATCCTTTAGGTCAACCCGAGTTAAACCACAGCCAATTTTTTCCAATAAAATAAATTTCTCGATATTTCAAATAAATTTCTCGATAAAATCCCCGAAATGAAGATTAAGTGACAAGAAGCCATGAAAAGCGAGCTGCTCGCAGTGCACAGTTTTTTGGCGTTGGTGACAGCGCAACGAATGACGCAGTGAATATACCATCGGCATCAAATGAAACGCGAACAGCGGAACGCGTGGCGATAGGCCCAATTGAGGCCGCCTGCCTGCCGTTATAAGAGAGAGGCGCGAATTTCTGGTTCGCGATAGTTTACTTCTATTTTATTTGGCGTTCGTTTTCTTGCTTTGCCACTGGAGCGCCACGTTCATACTTACCACCGATTATACCTTGCACAGCGTTTTGTTTTTGCTTCCACCGATGCCATGTTATCAGCATCTGGTTGCGATGCAAACAGCGCAGGAGGCCGATCGGGAACGGTCAGTGTGCAACGTGACGTTTTTAATCGCTCTTTTTTCTGATAATGCGCACAACTTTAAAGCCACCAAGAAAGCTCAAATACACTGGGACCGATCGTTCACGCCTCATTTGAAACTGACAATGCCGAGTGAAAGCCCCGAAGAAAGAGCTCGAATCGTTGCTCTTTGCAGTCATGGTGTGCCACAACGTGCTATTGCAGAGAAAACAGGGCGTGCACTGCTTACAACTAACAGAATTTGCCCGGCCTACCACGACGAGGGACGGCTTTAAAGCGTGCCTCATGGGCACAGGCAGCGGGCTACAGGAAACGATGAAGACCTACATATTGTGGCCGCTGCAGAAGTTGCACCCAACATCACTGCTCGCGAGATTAAGGACACTATCGAATTGTCTGCCAGCACGTCCACTATTAGGCGACGCCTCCACGAGGTTGATCTTCGAAGCCGCGTACCGTCGCAGAAGCCGCTGGTCTCAGCAGCTAATCGAAACGCGAGACTCTTGTTTGCACAAAGCCATGCATCATCGCCTGCAGAGCACTGGCGCTGCGTGATGTTCTCTGATGAGTCTACGTTTACGACTCGTTGGGACCAGCGTCAGCGAATTTGGAGAGCGTAAGACACCAGGTGTGGCTTTCCTACCAAATACGCATGTTGCCACTGCCGTATTTGATGTCGGGTTCCTTCAGTGATATGGCTAAAATATTTCATATTCCGACGCAAAAAGAGTCCGTTTATTTATTTATTTATTTATTTATTTATTTATTTATTTATTTATTTATTTATTTATTTATTTATTTATTTCCTTATCTGAATTACCCTCAGGGCCAAAGGCATTACAGAGGAAGTGGCTAGAAAAAAGACGAATACAGGCATGAGTCGCTCCTAGTTAAAGAATATTAGCTAAAATAGTTTACAAGCTTTGTTACATTCCTAGGTATACAGTGTTAGTTAAGGCACTGCGAAAAAGATGATCAACAACGGAAGTTAGCGATCCGGGAAGGTGGTTCCAGTCCTGTGAAGTACGCGGAATGAATGACTGGTGGCCGTTTCTCGTACGGTAAAAAGCGATGCCAACTTTTTGTGCGTGATAAGTGCAGAGAGAGATAAACAAGGGGCGAATAAGAATGTCATTATGAACATGGGACTGTAAAAAAATTTGTAAAATGACAGACGAGAGTGACAGAATAGAGATACTAGCGAATCGTTTATAATTACGAAGAATGAAACGTACGCAGTTATACTGAACTAATTAGAGGGAATAAAGTTTTCACTGCTGGAGTCCCAGATGGCTACGGCATATTCAAGCTTTTGTGTGCTGTATCGATATTAGGCACCTAAGTGCATATTTGTTTGTGCAGAGTTCTTACCTAGGTATTTTCGCCGTCTCTGGTGATGAAACATATCATTATAAAAGAAATTTTCTGTTTTTTTTTTCTTTATTCAGGTTTGAGCCCTCGAATCTCCAACGCGTTGCAAGCAGCGGCCGCTGCTCCGTGAGTGTGTGGGGAGCAGTGTCTAAAGATGGCTTTGGACCGCTGGTTCGTATGGAAGGCAGACTCAATGCTGAAGCTTACTACGACGTCATCATGAGCATCATGGTGCCCTATGCACTCGGCGGCCCATTTCCCAACAGCCTCTACCACTTCCAGGAGGGCCGCAGCCCCATGGCGAAATCATTAACGTGCCTGCTGGAGCAGCTTGGAGTTATGGTGTTGGAGTGGCCTCCTCAATGTGCAGACATGAACATCTGCAAAAACGTGTGGGGTGCCATAAAGAAGGCACTTTCGCGGCGGCCACTCCAGTGCGGCTCCCAGGATGCTCTGTGGGCCGCTGTGCAAGATGAGTGTGGGCGCCTACGCACTTCGGACTTTGCGGCCCGGCTCTTCGACATCATTCCGTGACGAATGACAGCTGTTGTGGCCGCTGTAGGTGATTTCACCAAGAATTAGAGTTTTAGAAGAGGGAACCTGTTAGTCACGTGATTGGAAGATGCCAGTGGGCATGCGCAGGACGACTACACCTCTCGGGCAATTGTTCGTCTAGAGCCTTGCTATTCTGCTATCCGCCTAACCGATACGGTGTCCCTATTCTAACCCTCCTTGTTTGTGCATCATGAGGCAGCTACAGATTTCTCTTTTAATGCACCTCAAAGACATATCGGCAAGGCTTCCGTGAATGTGTCTAATAAGTGTGGTGCTGCAGTCACTGTGAATAAAGCCTTGTTGTCTCCGCACAAAGAATGTGCAAATTTCAGCGCACGTTTGGATTCACGCACAAATGCTCCAGACGGTATCGCCTTTGCGCGATCACAAACGACAAAAGGTGTTTTTTTGAACGCGTCGACCTTTATTTGTTCGCACCGTAACCTGACGTTTATAACTCGGCAATGGCAGGAGCTAAAATCAAAGCGCTATAAGGGAGCTATCAGCGCTCGCTTCACCCACGCGGGCGACAGCCTCTCTCTCGGCAGAGAAACCACGCTACGGCAGTTGCGATCGGTGGTAAATATCAATGTGGCGCTCCAGTGGCAAAGCAAGAAAACAAACGCCAAAAAAAGTAGAAGCAAGCTATCGCAAACCGGGAATTCGCGCCTCTCTCTGATAACTACAGGCAGCCGGCCTCAACTAGGCCTATCGCCACGCGCTCCGCTGTTCGCGCTTCATTGGACGCCGATAGTTCGCAGGTAATTCTAGACGACCAGAAGAATTCCGAGCTTAAGAAGTTTACGTAGAATAAAAAAAAAATGCAGACACATTCGCGATAAGCTGGGTGCTACTCATGCAGAAGTGCGTTCCCACCATTTGCGTTTGCAGACAGCATCGCATGCTTTTCTCCTCCTCGCGGGGGGAGGCACTACACTCTGTCGAAGCTGTCATCTTCACTTACCTTCTCCTCATTTTCCTCTTCTTGTTCAAGGCCCATACGGATAAGATAAGACTATGTGCCTCGTGCGCAAGCGACCATCTATGGTTTGCAGACCATACGTGACCACTTTTAGAGTGCACGATTTTAACGGTGTGGGTGTTCTCACAGTAGAGCTTAGACCTGGGTGGCTTTCAGGTCGAACCTGCAGCGTGCACAGAAACATGGTGCCACAAAAATCTGGCTCGGAAGCCGTAGAATACGTTCCTACATTAAGAGGCGACTGAGGAGAAATAGAAGTAAGCCGATATCAATAGGGTATGGCGTTTTAATCACAAAACTACAATCGCAACCGAAAATAGAGCTCTTCTAGGCTAGAAAAACACACACACAAAATAACGAAATGCACGTGTCGCGCCATCACTAGCCGTTGCGTGCGTCGAAATGCATGCGTCGACACCGATATTTGCGCGCGAATTCCAGAGGCTATGCTACACCGCAATTCACTTCAAAACGATGGCAATCGGTCCTTTTCGGTAGGGACGGTACAAGTTTTTATCACCCACCACGGAGGTCCAGTGCCGCTGGCGTTCGGCTGCTGATCCCATGGTCGCGAGTTCGATCCCGGTCGCGGCGGTCACACTTCGATGGAGGCCAGCTACGAAAACCTCCACATGCTGTGCGATGTCCCCCGCGGTCGAAATTAATCTGGAGCACTCCACAATCGCGTCTCTCGTGTCGCTTCGGGATGTTAAAGCCCGCATTTCGTAGTCAACCATTTTAGTCGACTGGTGGGAAGATTTTAAATCTTTTTATCTCGTCTATGAATGCGTCTTTTGCTGCCGCACAAACGTCACCATAGCCAGAAAGATTCATGAGAATCAATTTTTGCTTACAAATCCAGTTGTCCTTTATGTTTCTTTAAAAGCTGAAAGCTATGAAAGCCGAAAATGCAATTAAAATGAAAATGGCTTCGAGTACTTTTCCTGCACCTCGGAGGGAACAAGTGGAAGCACCACGAAATCACCAGACGGCAAAACCTTGACAGCGCCCACCACACTGACAATATGGCCATTATGGCTCTGAGCCATATGACTCCACCGTGATCCTGTGGAGATAGTGGATTCTGTCAAAATCCTTGGTGTCATGTTTTCAAAGCACTTGACTTGGAATGATCATGTTAATTATATCAGATCCAAAATATATCCAGCTGTCGGAGTTATGTGGCGCCTGCGCACCATTCTTCCTGTAAAAATTAGGCTGTTGGAGTATAACTCTTTAGTTCTATCTCTATTACAATACTGTATTATCGTTTGGGGTACCACTAGTATCACTAACATGGCCAAGTTGCATCGTCCTCAAAACAGAGCTTTGAGATTCATTGCTGGTGTTCCTTATTGTTTCCCTACGAGTGACCTCTTTCTAAAATACGAAATCCTGCCAGTCTTCGCTTTACACGAATACAGACTTTTAATGAGCTTCAAAAGTGCTTCGCAGAGCAATGAAAATTATGTTTGCAATTTGGCAGAACTTGTAAAAAACACCCATATTCCACAAACCGGAAATAAAGAAATGTGGCTAGTTCCTACACCTAGAGCATATTACTCAGAACAATCTGTAAGTGCTATTAAATAAATTTAACAAAGAAATGTTTGACCCTTTCCAGCATTCAAATACTGTTATTAAAATTTTTTTCTGAACAAGTTTGCGTGATGGCGCTGCATGTATTTGTGTGTTGGTACTTTTTGTTTTTTTTTTCCAAGGTGTGTTATCTTCTTTTGTGCAACAACGTATAGCGCAGAATTTATTGCCGTTCGTCTGATGCAATGTCAACATGAAAAAAGGGGGCAGGACCTCTGTCAAGCTTCCGAGCTTTTAGTCCGTTCTCCTTCTCTAATATCGAGAAAATAAAAGGGCGATTGATTGATTGATTGATTGATTGATTGATTAATTGATTGATTGATTGATTGATTAATTGATTGATTGATTGATTGATTGATTGATTGATTGATTGATTGATTGATTGATTGAAGCGCCCGAGGGCAACATGGGCACAGGTGGTGCACTGTAGAGAGCCGCGTGGTCATCGCGGGCTAGCCTGGGAGGGATAACATTCTCATTTTGCAGTCGCTAAGTGCGGAATTCCAGGCTACGACATAGTACGCCGGTACCGATTCCGTTCCCTCGGAGAAAGACCTTTATACGGCTGTTGACACAACGAATCGAACAGCAAAAACAACATGAATAATAGAGCATAAACATTAGATACAAACACAATGCGCATGACGTCAACTTACCGTGCGCAAGCTCAGCTCGTCAGGTGTCTGGCCTTTTCATCACTCTCGTTCAGGCGTTTATCCTTCTCATTCACGAGGCAGCACCAGACCGACAGGACGGCACAAACGGGTTACGGCACATGAAGCAGCAGTGATCGCCAGGACCACGACGTCTACAACGGATAACAGCGCTGGCACAGCAGCCCCGACCGCACAATTGTTCGCAGCGCGTCCCGCGACGCCACCAATAAACTTGGGAGCCGCGGCACCGCGCTCGCGAGGCGAAAGCGGAAGCTGCCTTTCTGGCACGTTCCCGCGACGGGAAGCGAGTTGATTTTGATGCCGTGCTCCAATCTCCGGCACTCGCCGTCGATTTCGGCACACCCTCCGTCACGTGCTCTGCTCTTCGTTGGAGGAAAGCGCCATCCATTGGGCCACGGTGGAAGCTGGGCAGGGCAGGGCGGGTGTTTCGACCGGACCCCGTGGGCAACTGCGCCCGCGAAAGTAGCTGCTGGAAAGGCGAACACTCTGTTTCTACAAGTGTTGTATCAGGAGCATAGAGTTTCTTACTATTACCTAGAGGGAAAGCTGGCGCCCCTTCTAAGGGAGTTTGCGTGGAACCCTCTCAAGACCACTGCAGCCACCGTGGGCGCTCAAAGCATCATGGGGCGGTGAGCTACTTGTTGCGGAACTGCAACTTTTGGCAAAAAAATAATGCAAAAATAAAGGCTGTTCAATAATTAAGAATGCCGTAACATTCAATAACCTGTGTAATGATTGCAACAAATAAGGAGAAAAGCATGTAAATACAAAGTTTGCTCAAAATAAGAGCTGACTCGCTCTCCTATTGGCCAAGTATTGAACACTACAAAAACCACTAATCTCCACTAGGTGGCTGGATACCGCATTCCCGCTTTCCGAGACGAGCGCGAGTGAAGCCACCGGAAGTTGGACGGCTTGTCCCTGAAGTCGGGTGTCTGCTTTGTATTTCAATGCAAAAAGTCCCGTCTTTACAACTTTCGTTCTCACTTTTTTGCGTTGTTCTCGTGTAATGTCTGCTGTTATATGAAAGGAACAAGCAAGCTGAACGCGAGAAATGTGAGCATTGTGTGCAGAACCCTGTAATTTCCGCGAAAGCGAAGAAACAGGCATGCAGGTCTCACCCTGCCTCGGCAAAGGGGTACGTGCATTAAACACTATGTTCTTGCCTGGTTCTTGTCTTCCGAGCGTAAAGGAGAAGTAGTGGAATGACGATGAGGCTAGGTCATCTTAAAACCGAATTTTCGTGCAGCAATGAAAAGGCACAGCGCGAGAGGAACGACTGACAAGAAATACGAATGCTGCAGTTCGCGTGAGAAGCGCTGTTAGAAGTCAACCGCACCAAGCACCACAAATTAAGCCCCATTCAGGCTTAACTTGCTTCAATACGAAACAGTACATGACACGCTCCCCCGGAAAAGCAGTACCATACCTTTTGGAGGCGCTAATGTGAACCAACCGAACACCGTCGACACCTCACAAGATAGTAGCCTAGCCCTCGCTCCGTTTTTTTTTTAAACATAATTCGGTAAAATGGTCGCTGTAAAGTAAGCTGCCTGGTGAATGTTTCAACCAATTCTTTCTTATATTTATCCCCCATTGACAGCATAACTTGGGCTTGAGCGCGGGAACAAGCATCACAGTAAAGAGCGGTGTTGGCGACGGCAGCGACGGGACGACACAGAGCTGAGCAGACGAGGTTCCATACTTGCTGTTTGTAGCGACGTCCTGTCGTCTGCTAGTGTCGCCCCATTGCGACGCAATGGGCCCTTATTTTTGAAACGTCTTTCCCGAAGACTTCGCTGGTCTCCTCGCTCAGTTGACGGAGCAACAGGTAGGCATTGTCATGTAAAAAGACGAGAACGGCGAAAAGACGAAATGATAAATGGGAAAACAAAACTGGAACTGAAAAACCGTGCTGAAGTCCGATTTCCCGGGACCAGGCCACTTACTTCCGGTGGCTTCACTTTCGGGCGCTCAATGCGCCATCCAGCCTTCTAGTGGAGATCAGTGACAAAAACTAATATTTTGTGCTTAACAGGCGCACTTTAAAAGGAAATATGTTTTCAGAAAAATATTGTTGCTAAACACTTTAAAAAGTTTTTTAATGGCATTTAAAAAAAAAAAAAACCTTTTATTGGCGTCGTGTGCTGTTGCGGTTTGGCTACTATGGCTTTCGCACACTGCGTTCGCGCCAAAGTCATCTGCACACACATGAACACCGTTTTCGGAATGAAAAATCCTAGTAGTGACACTACATGTCCCCCAAAAAATCCGACTGTCCCGCATTAAGTAGCTCACCGGCCCATGATGCTTTGAGCGTCCATGGTGGCTAAAGTGCAGCGCCACCAGCTTTCCCTCTAGGTAATAGTAAGGAACTCTATGATCAGGAGGCTGTGCGGAATTTGCGATGTTGATGCCGTAGCAATCTCTGCGGTACGTGAATCATGAAATGTAATTAAACAATGTTCTCACAAAGCAATCCCGTGACCACCTCTTCACCAAAAATAATGGAGCAGTGATGCGTTCGTCTGACTTGCGACTAAGTGACCGATTTGGTATAGAAGAGAACATTTCAGAACTACATGTAACTACATGTGATGGATCGCAGCTTGGAAGCAGCCTAAAGCTAAATCAAGAATATAGACACGAAGCCGGAAAAAAATACTTTGAGGGCCGCATCGATCACGCATGGTGTCACTGCTGATCACTGGGGAGATGTGCCAGAAACATTACAAGCAAGCAAGAAAAAAAGAAGAAACTTGTGGTATATATAAAGAGTATGCGCACAGGGTAAGAATTGCCTCTTGTCACCGATCAAAGTGGCTACAACTAACGTCGCAGTTTATCTTGTTGGGAAATGCTTCATATACGTGACAAGACGCTTTTCTTTATCTTGTGCGCATGCCGCATGCGTCCATCATTCTGTCTTTCAACTTCTCTTTTCCTGGCAGGTAATGTTTCCGTATCTCATGGCAGTGGCCAGAAGTAACGCCGCACCATGATCGAACTCGCCTTGTTGAGTCTTCCTTTGTGAGAGGAGAGATTGTGTGGGAAATAGTAACGAAGAAAATGATTTAAAACGGTTACTCTTGGCAAACTGTTGAACGGGGAGATAGTCACCGACGTGAAGAAAGCCCTTATCAGGTCACCGGTCATAAATTCGTTTTCGTAGGAGTGTACGATGGGGGGCTAGTTGGTAATCCATGAACTAAGAACGAAAACCACGCAAAGGACGATACACAGGGAAGAAGTAGACAGGACGAGCGCGGACTTGCAACTGTTTATTGAAACACATCTTCCTTCCATCACCAACCCTACGCATGCGCAACAAGCAATCTCTATCTAATCGAGTTAAGGAACTTCAGTTCCTTCTTGTACAGATGGACCGAAGCCTCGCTTACACACTTTTCGGGCCCATATCTGTCAATCTGCCAGGCTTCGATGACCTCACGGGTTTTCTGGTCTTTTGCCCTTCCGATTATCTTTGTGCGCTCAAAGAGTGGCGTGCATTTATTGTCACACGAAAGACAGTGTTTTGGCAAATGCATGCCGCTGTGAGAGCCCAACGAATTTTTATGTTCTTGTAGGCGCTTATTAATGCAGCGTCCCGTTTGCCCAACGTAAACTGAGCCGCAACTAAGCGGGATTTCGTACACTACTCCCAGGACCGTAGACAGGACCGCGCTCGTCCTGTCTACTTCTTCCCTGTGTATCGTCCTTTGCGTGGTTTTCGTTCTTAGTTCGTTTTCGTATGCAATTGTCAGTACATAAATTTTTACTTTGACCTTCATGTGTTTGTGTATATGACCTTGTTATTACGTCGGTACGTACTTGCTTGTACTTAACATCTACTCCGCTTATACTTGCTCGCGCTTAGTGTTTATTTTATAGTTTCCCATGCTGGGGTGGCATTGGGTGCTCTATGCTATGTAGTGTGCATTGTAGGTGCGTTGTGTTTAGTTGACCATTACTTCGTCAGAAAATTGCTTTTTTTGTTTTTGAGGAAAGGAAATGGCGCAGTAACTCTGTTGCATCTTGGCGGACACCCGAATCGCACCGTAAGAGAAGGGAGTGAAAGAAGAAAGAAGCAGGTGCCGCAGTGGACGGCTCTGGAATAATTTCGGCCACCTGGGGTTCTTTAACGTGCACTGACATCGCACAAAACACCGGCGCCTTTTGCGTTTCGCATGCATCAATATGCGGCCGCCGCAGCCGGGTTCGAACCCGGGAACTCCAGCTCAGTAGCCGAGCGCCCTAACCATTGAGCCATCGCTTCAGGTTTACGTCGTCAGTTGTAGTGATTTCTTCAAATATGAGAAACGTAGTAGGCGACGCCGTTGTCAGGCACCGAGCTCTCCTTTCATGTTTATTTAAATATCCACAAAAACAAGCTCCTTTTCGTCTTCCACATCGCATTTCCTTCAGCCGAAATGCTCTGATATTCGGAAGCTGCGTCGGCCAACCACTGAGAGTCTGTCTGCACTGCAATACGTCTGCTACGGTGCTGAGTTCAAGGTTACTTTTTATTGTTCCTTAGCTCTATTTATTCCCAGACTGTACAGTTATTTGGCGTCCACTCGTTCGGCAGTGCTTCTATGCCCAAATTGAGAGAGCGACAGAGATAGACATGTTTAATGCATATAATGGTTGGGTGGGCCCTCATGCGAGGAGCCCATTCACCTTTGCCGCCACTTTTGCCGATTCACCAGCGAAAGCTCGTCTTCCGAATGTGACCTGCACAGTGCCGCCTCCCAGTCCTCAGTTGTTGGGCCCAAACTAAGACCTGTCGAAGCTGTTTTAAAACTGTTCGTGCCCAGAACTGTGGCCGACGAACAGCAACTTCTTTTTCGTTAGCTCTATGAATGATGTTTTCTTTCGTACATTCGCAGCACCAGCAGTGTTTTTAAATCCGTCTGTAAAGAGATGATCGCTGCATTGATATAGAAACGCAAAGGCAGATCTGATCCCTCGTTGTCAGAGGAGCGTTCGGTGGTGGAATGCTTAAACGAGCGCCAAACAAAAGCTGATTACTCGCTAGGCCGCGTTTCAGTGGGTCTGAAGGTAAAAACTGCTAGACTGGAGCCGCTACTGCACTGTATATATGCTTCCGCAAACAGGCTGTCAACGAGTACAGGTCAGTGATATCGTCAGCACATACAATTTGCAATCAACCCTAGGCAAAAAAAAGTAAGAAAGGATCAAACTTGGTCTGGGCAACGTGTGGCACTGAATTCATTCGCCTCAGGCGAGGGAAGCGAGGAACTTGCAGCTCTTGTGTCCTGCTATCAGAAAAAATGGGTTCGCACAGGCACTTCATAAGTATTTTGCCTGATATTGTCTCGCACTTCTGGCCGCGTGCCATACTAGCGACTGAGGACGAGAAAGGACAGGCGTTCATACAGGCCAGGCTTAGGAGTTTTGCCTGAATTCTTTTCCGATTGTTGGCAGCGTCGCCAGTCTTTCATTCTTTTCCTTTTGTTGTGTCCCTTTCTACCCCGCAGCTACTTTATTCTGTTTGCTTCACCAGCTACTTGTTGGCTCCACGTCAGCATCATTACGATCTTCTATTGCAGCCGGCGTTCCCCATGTATGTGTTTTCCTTCTTTCGTTGCTTCATTTTTGTTTTGTGACGCCTACAACGAGGTTGCGAAGTAACGCATGCTGGCTTCACACACATCTACTCACATTCACGCTAAAGCTTCTTATGTTCGATGATTTTTTACCTGTTTCGTTTGGCTGAATTTTGACGAAAGACCGGTCGTGCAGGCCGCACGCTTTCAGTTGTTTCAGACTGCTGGCGAACGGCAGAGGAAAAGTTTATCTACGAGGGACCGCCGCATTCGTTTTGTCGCTCAAAGGGCATGGTCTAAGTCGAAACAACGCAGAAGAGACGGAAAATTACGTATTTCTCTTCTGGGGCCAATTCTGTTCGGCTCACTGAACTTGCTAACAACGAATTCATGGTTCACCATACAAGCACAGTCAACCAGAGGTTTAGAAACAGCGACAGTTTAAGCATGGCAGCAAGAAATATTAGATATCTTGTGTCTCCAAAAAGCTTAATGCGAGCGTTGCCAATTTGTTGATAGAAGAACTTTAATTATGGGCTGTCAATTTTATTCTCTCAAGAGCTCATGTTCGGTTTCAAAGCCCTGTTGAGCAGAGCACTACTCTTAAAGTCCACTAAGGTCCACATGGACATGTCCACTCGCACAATCAATTCGAACTTTTCCTTTGCTCTCAGTATACCCATTCCCCTCGTGTAGGGTAGAGAACTGGGCACTGCCAGGATGATGATGATGATGATATCCTCAGGCTGAATGGCACATACCCACGGCGGGGGATTGGCCAGGGTGCATAGCGGATACAAACACACTCATGTAGAGGGAATGGAGTAAATTTAAAATTTTGGGACGCAGAGCTAGAATTTGTACAAAACAAAAAATACGGAGAAAGAAAAGCTGTGAATTCACATTCTAGCAGAGGATTCTACCAGATGAAATTCTATAATCGTGAATAGAATCGAACACTCGTTTCAGGGCATATCCCTTGGCGCTTGCCCCGAAGGATAAGAGAATCGGAATAGATAGAGGAAGCCCAAGCCGAGCGAGGGGGATCTCCAAGTAAATTCTGCGGAGAGCAGCGAGCCGCCGGCAGGAGAGGAAAAAATGTTCTATAGACTCAATTTCGCCACAAGATTCACAAAGGTTGGATATCGAAAGCCCCGATCGGCATAAATAAAGATTTAGCCGCGGTATCCTGCAGCGCAAAGGGGTCATGGACACCTCACATTGCCTCGAACTGCACATCCGCACACTCCAAGGAAATGGTTGATTATTATGGTCATATTATTACGGCCGGGACTGTACCTAAGAAATAGAACTTCTACCATTTTAGGACGCATCAATGCCGGGAACAATCGACAGAAAGGACAACATGATGGTATGACGTATATGTTCGTTGTCGTTTTGCGCACTATGCTTCAGTGGCCAGCGGGCACTGCGTGAGTTCTCCTTCCGGGATCTTATCTTGAAACCGCAATAGTATGCTAAGTCCTGGTTAGCAAAACCGGGCGGGCCCAACAGTAGCCCACTAAAGAAACTTTTCAGATATCAGACACTGTTAGAAGAAGGAAGTGCAGTTCCTAAAATTTCATCTCTGTTTGTTCAAGGACTTTTTTGTTGTCCTTTTACCAATATAGAAGCGGGCGTGCACAAAATGCGGGAGAAGGGGCTCCGCTGCGACACAAATTAGATTTGAAATTCAATTCCGGGGACACGCGATACCAGTTTTGAGGAATAAAAGCAAAATGAAGTACGAAGTCTTCCTTCTTATGGAGTCAGAAGCAAACTTTTGCATATTCGACAACGTGACCCGGGTATGGACAAACCAGCTAAGCTACATTTCAGACACGAATAAACCCACCCAAACGACTTCAAAGAACGGTGATACAAGCTTTGCCTGAGGAATATTATGAATACTGATAACCCTGGTAATGCAAGCGAGTAAACACATTTGTGTCTGTTTCGCACTTAGCTTTTATTCAGCTAACTCCGTTGAATATGTATGAGGCTCGCGCGCATCGCACTGCTGCTATATAAGTGTTAATATTCTTTTGATGCCTTCTTTGTCACCTTCTTTTGTCGGTACACGCTTAAGGTGGAAAAACTAGAAATGAAGTCAAGGAAGGCTATGAATTTCATCCTTGTTTAACGAACCAGTGAAGCCGATCTTTTTTGGTGTGGCGCTATGTGCCTTGTCACTTTGCCAGAGAAATTCGAAACTTTGTGTAAAAGTCAATTCTTCTCGCTTGCTGTTGCAAATCCGTGATTTTTTTTTTCACTTTCCACTGCATGCCTGCCGTTACGTGGAGTTACGTGCTTAGTATTATAAACATTTTTTTATTCGAATTCAAGATCCTTGCTTGAAGAACTGTGCACCACGAGAGAGAATGAGCTTCTTGCTTATATTTGTGGCCTTGCGTAAGTGTTCTTTTAAACACACTTTAATCCTTGCTCCTGAAGACAATATCGGCGAGCCGAAAATTCCACACAAAAAACACTACTGTCAGTTACATAAAAATTAGTGGGTGCAAAGTTACCTTCTGAAGCAAAACCAAGTTCTCTTTTCTAGTGACCTGTTGACAAATCCAAGCATCCGAAGGCGCTTGACTCGAAGCGAGCTGAGCACAGTGTCTGGTGCCTGCTAGGCCTGAACCTTGTTTGCCCCATCGCTGGAGCCATTTACGCAGAAAGCCTGCTTTGTCCAGCAGAAGCCTCGTGCTACCTGGGCACTGCACGATGAAGGCAGGGACAAAAATTTTTTGTGAATCGAGAACTCCGCAGTCTGCTGTTGTGACCACACTGCACATTTCTCGTAGGAGTCTCGTAGACAGCTTTTAAAAGCGCAAAGTACTGCGACAAGCGCAGTGTCTGTTAACCACACTAGCCGAGGGTTGCGTTTGCTTCATTTCGAACGCTGGCAGTGGCCGCGCATTGCATGTAAGAACGACTTCCAGTTCGTGTATTAATTCACGCAAATAACCGCATGTTGCACTTGTTGGCAACATGAAAACGGCCGTCGCTTACGGGTAGGAGAGGTTCCCGATTCCTAATTCATGTTTTTCTTGGCAAAATATGTAAGCGCAGCGCCCAGACATGGTGAGATCCGGTAGTTAGCCCATGTAAACAACCCTCTCATAGAAACATAGAAAAGCGAGGATTCGGGCAAGGTTCTCATGACAGGAACCGTAGCCTATGAACGGACATGGGGCGTGAACGCAGGATAGCAGACTACAGCCATGAAACGTATGTTTTTCGCAATGCGAAAACGCAAGCATATATAGTGTAGTATTTTAGGCGCTCACAATTTTTCTGAAATAATATTTGCTTTCGAAAGTGTGTCTGTTAACCGGGAAAAATTAATTTCCACTGTTAGCTTTTGGAGCCATCAAAGAAAGCGCTCTCTCACCTTGGGAAAATTCGGTGTCCGCTTAGGCTTATCTGCTTTTTAGCTTATTTATTACATGTTACATGTACAATAAGCATATTTTATTACAGGACATAATAACTATTAAAAAAAAAGCTGCCTTGCAACATAAAATTTACGAAAATTTGTACTCCTGCAGTCAAAGTTATGTTCTAGGGCCAAGCCAAGTACGATACGCTGTCTTCTCGGCTATGCCACTGTGGATGAAGTTTCCTTCAAGAAACTCGCATAGACGATGGCGACAGCGTTCCCTCTAGGTAATATTCAGAAACTCCATGGTTTAGATAGCGGCATCTGCTTCTGCCGCGAGTGTAGTTGGATTCTGACATCAGAATCGCTTAGGCCGTGAGTTTAGCAGCTGCGTCTGCCTCTTTCATCGAAGTAGACCAGGCAGGATGTACTG